>NC_039361.1:54805147-54885828 GCF_003573695.1 Papaver somniferum
TTTTTTTTTTTTTTTTTTTTTTTTTTTTCAAATAATGTATGTTACATACTTATGCTTATGAGGTTTGTTTTGTTATATGCGCATTTAGTCATTTGGAAGTAAGGCGGAGGTAAGGGAATGGCTTATTAACAAGGCAAAAGAGAAGATGTGTGTGGTAGTTCAAAACCGTTGCGTGAAGGGTATTCGGTATGAAATGATCTGTGAGCGAGGTGGGGAGAAAAAGAGTCACGAGGGAAAGAATCATAAGTATGTAAGGAAGTCGGAGAGGAGGAATTACCGAACCCATACAAAGAAAATTGGATGCCCATTTAAGATTGTCTTCTATAAGCCCAACGGTAGGGAAGGTAAAGAGTGGAAAATGTTTAAAGTTTCTAATGGTTGTCATAACCACGATGATCCGGATAATCTTATTGTACATGTAATGGTTGCGAAGTTAAAACCAAATGAAATGGATACGGTGAGGTCTATGCGGATTTGTAAAGCGAGTGCGATCTTAAATAAAATTAAGGCGGACGACCCCAACAACTTGTCTTCTTTGTCTACAATTAAGTCGGCCCTAGCTACAATCAAAAGGACGGAATGGGATGGTATAAAGGTCATGCAACAATCGGAGTGGTTAGCGGAGTTACACGACAACACGTTGAGAACGGAAAAAAAAGATGGTAAAGTGGTTTGTATTTTCTTGGAATATCCCGAAATAATCTAATTGGCTCAATGCTTTCATCAAATTTATTGATAGATGCTACGTACAAGACAAACAAATATAACATGTCGTTGTTGAACATTGCTTGTCACATTTCGGACAAAAACACGTTTACGATTGCATGGGTTTTAATGGATCATGAGAACAATGTGAGTTTCATTTGGATGTTGGAGACAGTAAGGTCCATTTATGATGACGATAATTTTCCAAGGGTTATTGTAACGGATAAGGATCAAGCCTTAATGAATGCAATAGAGGTAGTGTTTCCGGAAGCCCAAAACTTGCAATGTACATGGCACATTCAATGCAACCTCAAATCCAATTGTCATCATCATTTCCAAGCTAAAAAACCAAGGAAGGGTACCAAGAGGTCGAAGGAAGAGGATGAGCGTATTAGTAAATTAACCGTGGAAGAACGAGAGGAAGAGAAAAGGTTATTTGAAGAAAAGTGGAAGGAGGATGGAATAATTTGGAGAATGTTCATGAAAGCATGGGACATAATCGTTTGGTCGATGACCGAGGAAATTTATGAAGATAACTTGCAGAAATTTGAGGATGACTATGGTAAAAAACAATGGTTGGTACCGCATAAGGAGAGGTTTGTGTTTGCATGGACATATGAATATCGTAACTTCAAGAACGAGGTGACAAGCATTGCAGAGGGGTCTCATGGCCGATTAAAGAAAATACTACTTGGTAGTAAAAATGGAGTTGTGTCGATCTAAGAAGCAATCCATGAATACACCAATCGTGATCTCGTAAAGATTAGGGGTTGCATGCAATTTAGTGCACAAATATTCCTAATGAACATGATAAAGAAAGATTGCTTCTAAGGGACATTGTTCATAAAGTTTCAAGATGGACAATAAATAACATGATGGAAAAATTGAAGTTTTATAGAGCTTACGATGACGATGTTAGAGCATTGCTCGGTCAAACTCGCATGCGTTGCTATCTCAAGCATGTTTGTCAATGTTAGTGATAAAAACTATAAGTCTTGATTTCTAGTCTATTATAGCTAAGTCTCGGATTAGGATAGAAAGTGTAGTTGAGCTCAAGGACTTCATGGCGATTCATCATACAAGTAGAAGAACTACTCAAGGGACCGGTGGAACTTCTCGACAAAAAGGTATGTGAAGACTTGAACTTATCTATCACTCAAAAGTCTATCTACTCTATCTCCTACTCTTTGAGACAAGAAGTCGTATGTTATATATATAGACTTTGATTATGCACATTTGATATTTCGAGCTGAGTATACCTCGCCTATCTATATCTCGAAATATGAGTTGGTAAGCTTTTTGCTTTAACCAAGTTTATCTTTACCATGTGACGAAAGTCATGATATGTTTCAATCATCTTGAAAATTTCTTTAACGAGAAATGGTGTAACAACTATATAACGTCCTCTAAGAATGTTTCAATGATTGAAACGAGAGTTTAGATTACATAACCAATGGTGGACATAAGCATTGTTGTGGAAACACATTTATGTATAAGTCTTATTCCTTGAACCAAAGTTTGCGAACTTTGTTGATCAAGAGAACCGGAAGAATGGCGTGAGCCAAGTCCGCGAACTGCGGAAGTTCTCAAACCTGAGAATTTCTGCTGGAGTTGACAAACTACTTGCGTGAAGCTAAGTCCGCGAACCGGCGAAGTTCTCATACCCGAGAATTTCTGCTGGAGTTTGTAAACTCTGCCCAGAAACTTAAGTCCGCGAACCTAGTCTGCGAACTTGAGAAGGTTATATATCTGAAGATGATTTCTGAACTTAAACTTAAAAGACTAAGGAATGCAGTTTGCAAACCGTGGCTATAAAAGTTCATGAACCGACTCAAGTGAATCAAATCATCTGTGGTTCAATTGTGTCCTGTGTAATACATAAGATTTTCTTGCAATTGAACAACTCTCTAACTAGTTCATTTTGAAGTCATTTGAATGGTGAAGAAGAACGTGGTTGATATGAAATGCTCATATCGCTAACCTTTTGGTTAACTATTGTTGAACCAACAAGTGCATACGTTTGGGTACGGTAACAAACCTAGAAGCGTGCATTGTCAAGTGTGTATAACAAGCTAAGTTTTCGATCTAACGGTTGATAAATATTAGCTTGAATATAAATCAAGTTTTCATCTAACGGTGGATATTGATTGCTTTATTACGAAGGTAACTTAATTGCAAACCCTTATCTGAAAGACTATATAAGGGGAACTCTAGTATCTGTGCAAAACTAATCTCTACACCTCACGTGTGATACTAGTTTTCTTGCTAGAGTCGATTCTCCTTTAACCTTTGTTTTTCTTCTTCTAAAACCAGGTTAATGACTTAAAGACTTCATTGGGATTGTGAAGCCAGACCGATACTACTTTTATCGTAGTTGTGTGATCTGATCTTGCATCTTCTATCGTCCGAGTATAATCAGATTGATTGGCTTGAGATTGATATCTCTGATAGGCAAGATATAAAAAGTAATCACAAACATCTTCGTCTCATTGTTTGTGATTCCGCAACATCTTGTTTCGCTACTATACGATTAAGATTGTTGTGAGGTGATTGATAACTCTAGGCTGTTCTTCGGGAATATAAGACCGGATTATCAATTGGTTCCTGTTCACCTCGATGATTATCAAAATGCGGAGCAAAATTTTTTAGGGTTTATCCGTGGGAGATAGATTGATCATTTGATAGACTTGTCTGTGTGAGACAGATTTGTTTATTCTCAAAGCCTGCGATTTTGGGTCGTAGCAACTCTTAGTTATGGGTGAGATCATCTAAGGGAATCAAGTGCGATGTATCCTGCTGGGATCATAGGCGTAGGGTGTAAGGACCCTCAAGATCGTCAATGCTATTAGACCAGTCAAGAGACGTATTAGCCGATAATAACACGATTAGTTTAACACGAACGTTAATTAATATAAATTAATATAGCAACGATCTAGATACGAAACTAGTATCGTTAGATAGATGTCGAAAAGTTATGCGAAATGGACTACTCAAACGCCAAAATCGGATACCGTACGAAGAAGATACAAGACCCGAAAGATGGAATAGAAATCGGTCAAACTACTGTTGACCGTCACCGTTGACCGTCGCTTTGACTTTGACTTGGCCTGGCCAGACCTTTGGTTAGCATAAAGGACGCCCCTTGGTTAGCATAATAGTAAAATCTATTTTACTAAGGTAATCCAAGATTTAGTTAGTAATTAATTAGGTTTAAGTTACGTTAGGAGTTAGTTAATATTGTTTAGTTGTAATTTTGTTGTTACGGAAACGATTTTATCTCTTGGTTGTTTTGTTTCTTTTAGAGTAGGAGCTGTTGAGTTAGGAAAAGAGAAGAGGTGAGTCATAGGTTTCATAAAAACTTAGTCATTATATTTTCATAGGAAATATTTTAGTTTCTTATTTCTTTTTCATCAACCGTAACAAAGGGAAAGGGAGAAATAGTTACAGATGGAGATTAGAAGATGAGAAGTTGATGATGGAACATGAGGAGAGGTTGAATTACATGATTAAGTTAGAGATGAGGACACTCTTGAGGTGTTCTTGATAATAGTTGGTATGGTGATTGGTGATAGTGATGCCCTTGTGTAGTTTAATCACGATGGAGATGAAGTTGTCGGTGAAACAAGTTAGAATCACAAAGGTAAATCCCTAAATATCTTCTAATATGTGTTCAATGTTTTGGGTGCTTGTTAAATACTACAAAAATAGATTACTATCAATTAAATAGACAATTTTGATATCTTGACTTCATGTGTCCCTGTCATACCTTCTAGTACGATTATGATCAACCTAGTTAATTAATTTAGATTTATTATAAACATAAAAGTTATAGATGAGTCTCCCATTTTTCTATAGAAACTGAGTTTGCTTAATTTGGGTTATTAGATAATTTGTTATGATTTTTCAAACTTTAGTTGTTGTGACTGTGAGTCCGGAAAACAGCGGTAACGGAGAGAGTAAAGCGATCCTTTTAGGTATGCTAGGATCATAATTAGCTTTCGCTCTTAACTACAAGGTTGTATAGGACACTGTTACATTTCTAACGACCTATAAGGTGGATGTTTTGGATTAATATTGTAAAGTCTAGAAACCCCGAAACTTGACCATGTGTGAAGTGTTAAGTTTAAGTTGTCTGTCAAGTGTTCGTAGAAATGACTGAGCCAAATCAGTTAAGTTAGCGAGTCAAACCTAGTTGGCCTTGTTAACTCGGTGAATCAGATTGGCTGACTTGGTACTCAGACCAAGTCAGGTGGGTGGGTATGGACCGGGTTGTGGGTTAACCCGTGGGTTATATCAATGGGCTTGGGCTTAGAGACATAAACTTTGTTTAGAGTTTTTGGACCACTTACAGTCCGAATTAACTTTTGGTTCCTTCTGCAAAGTTGTAGGGTTTTTCGACAACTTTCCGATGACACCCAATTTGACCTAATTTGGATAAGTATATAATTATTTATGCCCAAAGTACACATTATCATGTTACAGAACCATTGACAGAACTAGAACATTTTGTTATTTCACTTAGCCTATAACTAGAAAGTTGTATGATATTGTACCATGATTATCATGTGAGCCTATTGGCTAAGTTCTTAGAGTGATTGTGTGATTAACAACTAATTTATATTAATAACAATCGATTCAAAGGATGAACCAGTGGATCTCGAGGTAGGCGTGGCTTTTCATTAAAAGAGGTGGGAATTTATATTTAACTCTTTTGTAATTATTATTGTTTTCTTTTACAAAAGTTTATGTTTAACAAATTCATGCATTATCTGATTGTGCATTGTTTTATTTAAATTCCGAAAGTATATAGAATACGCTCCTTCCTTCATTTTGGTGTGTAAGGAATTGGTCGACACCAACATTGATGTGTAAGGAATTGGTCGACATCAATGCATAATATTGGATGTGTAAGGCATTGGTTGACATCCAATAAATTTCATTGTCAATGTATACAATTGGATGTGTAAGAAATTGGTCGACATCCAATAATACATTGTTTTGTCGAAGGAGTTAGTTCCATATACCATGATTGTTTGTTTCTGTATTTTGGATGCCTTTTAGTGTTTTGGGAAAACATGATTGGTTATTGGATGTGTAAGGAATTGGTCGACATCCAATAGACTTCATTATCAACGGATAACATGGGATGTATAAGGAAATGGTCGACATCCGATATATTCATCGTTTTGCAAATCATTCCAATGATTACTTGAAAGTTAAATGTTATTCCTACTGGGCACTATGTGCTCATCCTTTTCCACTTTCAGTTTTCGGAGACAGATCAGAGTTGCGCAGCGGAAGCCACAAGTGTTAAATCCGTTAATTAGTTAACTTCTGCTATGTTTATTATGTTGTTTATTGTATCTGTAAACCAAATGACTATTGTATATGTATCATTTGAGAGAAGTTCATGTATATATATATATATACATATATTCTGAGCGGGGTTAGTTTTGGGATAAGTTTTGTAGCAGATTTCTTAATTGAATGTTTAAGTATTTGAATTAGACTCGTAGTTCCTTTTTCTTTAGTTAATCTCTTGGATTAGTCAGTTGTTAGCTTAGGGGACGCTACATAGGGAGTACAACTGTACCTTGGATCAGTGGGAGACTGATTAGGGTTCAACTACATTCAAGTCCGAAGTTAGCTTGGAGTAGGCTAGTGTCTGTAGCGGATTAATACAGTGTGTGTTCAATCTGGACCAAGTCCCGGGGTTTTTCTGCATTTGTGGTTTCCTCGTTAACAAAATTTCTGGTGTCTGTGTTATTTTTATTTCCGCATTATATTGTTTTATCTTTATAATTGAAATAATACAGGTTGTGCGTTTAGATCATCAATTAAAATAATCCAACCTTTGGTTGTAGATTTTCATTGATTGATCCTTGGATATTGGTCTTTGGTACCATCCAAGTTATTCCTTGTATTTGATTAGAACTCGCAGTTCCTGCTTGAGTAAATCAAATCAAGAGAGAGATATAAACTCGTTGATATACTTTTAATTGATTGAGTCTTGTTGATTCTCTTAAAATTATATTCGAGTTTGTCCATACAGATTGCTAAGAGAAATATTGGGTGGTGTTGTTAGACCCCCGCTTTTTCAGACGAGAATACGGTTTGTGTTTGCAAGGATATGATAGGTATTGGACTCCCATGTCGTCATAAGTTGGTAGGTATGTTGAAGTATTATTTTTTTCTGAATCACATATGCTTTTTATTAAAAGAATAGAAATTACATGGCCTTGAGAGAAAAGAAGAGGATCCAACTTCATAGGCTTTACAATCAAAATAAAAATGAATAAGTTGGACCTAACAAAATCTATAGTAATAAACATTTGGCATTTCAATTCTTGCTAGAAAGTCAGGCCTCCCATAGTGCATTTTCCTTTGACCTGCCGCCATTTGAGCTTCCCTTTTTGCATCTTTATCTGTAGAAAAATTAACCTCTCTGAAACAATGGTAAAATTTTATCGTGTTAAGCTTTATCACAGACTTCTGCCACCTTATTCTGACAAACCAGGGCATCTTATTTTCAGCAAACTCAGAGATAACTGTTTTAGAATCTGAGTTGAAGATTATATTTTGTAATTTCCAAACCACAGCCGGTCCAACTGCACATATAACTGCATACACCTCAGCTATATAGTTGGATGCAATACCAATTCCACCAGAAAGAGTTTCAATTACTTGACAGAGATGATTTCTAATAACAACTCCAAAACCAGCAGCTCCTGGAGTCCCAAAGGATGCTCCATCACAACAAAACAACACAAAACCAGCATTTGGTGGCATCCAATAACAAGTTTTAATGCATTGAAATTTAATCCTTCTTGGTCCCAGATTGAAAAAGATAATTATTTGATTATCATAATCCTAATTCCATTTGTTACCTTTTATTCTCAATCCTCCTTCACATACAGTTTTCTTGATTCTGCACTTAAACTTCTGAATATGGGGATTGACTTGCTCAAATAGCTTTTTATTTTTTTGGAACCATATCTCCTTGATAATTGAGCTAGCTGTAGTGATCCAACACTCTTTAATCAGTGGACTCTTATTTTTTGCACAGCTCCACACATCTTCAAAGGATTTTGGGTTTTTGAAGTTGAATACAGAGCATATCCAACTCCAGATCTCAATACTGAACTTGCACTCCCATAAGAGATGATGCATATTGTCCTGAGTTTCTTCACAAATGCAGCATCTTGAGACCATATCATAACCATTCTTAATCATTTTCAGATCATCAACAAATACACCTTGAACTATTTTCCATAAATTGCTTGCTATATTTGGATGAAGATATGAGTTCCATATAAATTTATAACCATGCAACTGAGGTTCTTTATTTCTTAGAATGTTAATTGTTGAAGATGTTGAAAATGTACCTTTTATGTCACCCCTCCATATTAAATAGTCATGATCTGCTCCAAGTTTGAGTCCACTATTACCTCCTATTCTTTTCTTCTTCATTTCATTTAACATCTTAGAAGCAAGAATAATTTTATCTTGGATACTTATTACCTTAATGTAAGTTGCTTGTTGAGGAGAGATGAGCTTATGCATCAAATTAGACATTCTTGAAGTAACGATTTTAGTGATGATTTTAAAACTTACATTGCTGAGACCAATTGGTCTAAATTGATTAGGAAATTTAGCACCTTCAACTTTTGGAAGTAGGACTAGGAAATTTGAGTTCAAGCCTTTTGGGATGAATCTTCTTCTCCAGCAAAATTGAACTGCATTCACTACATCACACTGAATTATGTGCCAACAAGCTTTGTAAAAGCTGCCAGAGAATCCATCTGGTCCTAGAGAGCTGTCAGGATCCATTCCAAAGAGAGTTTGCTTGATTTCCTCAGCTGATGGAATAACATCTAACATTTCTTGGTCTTCTTCAGTTATTACTTTTGGTATCACATCAAGTAATGAATTTGTTACATCAACTTCTCTAAATTTAAATTTCTGCTCAAAGTAATTAATGAGTACTTCAACAATTTTTCTTGATCTGTAATAATATCATTGTTATTATCCTCTAACTCTCCAATAAAGTTTCTGGCTTGCATGATTTTAAGATTAGTATGGAAAAAACCTGTAATTGCAGATCCCTCCTTTACCCATTTAATTGTAGTCTTCATTTTCATCATTGTATTCAACTGCACCTCCTTGGAATTAAGATCATTTTCTGCTTCCACAAGGATGTTTAATAATTCATCATTGAAAGGATTTTGATCAGATAAAACCATAACTTCTTGAACTCTTTTTTATGCTTCTTTAATCTTCACATTCACATTACCAAATACATTCCAATTCCAGTCAACCAAAATTTTCTTGAGCTTTTTTAGTTTACTTTGAAATACATAAGCAGGGTCACCCACTACTTTTTCAGGCCAACATTTATTCACTACCTCCATAAAGCCATGATGTTCAATCCAAAATTTCTCAAACTTTTGTGGTACATTTTTTGGTTTAGGAATGCTTACATTACCACCCAAGAGAGGAGAGTGATCTGAAGCAACTCTCAAGCCCACTTTGTAACTCCAAGTTTCATATTTCTGCAACCACAAATGATTAAAAACAACTTTATCCAAATTGCACAATATTCTTTTATTACCATGCTGACAATTTGACCAGGAATGAGATAAACCAGTTTTGGGTGCCTGGTTGCCTGCAAAAGTTCACAGTTATCCAAACAAGAAGTAAAATCCATCATTGATCTTTTATTAGGACTTTTTCCTCCTACCTTTTCTTCATCTGAAGTAATAACATTGAAATCCCCAATAACAAGCCAAGGAATTTGCAGCTTACTGATTTGCTCCATTTCTGACCATAAATACCTTCTCTGAGCAACACCAACATGGGCATGAACACCAGAAACAAGAACTCCACCAATCTCAACTGTGATCATTTGACTAGATAATGAAATTACTGAAGGAGGAGATAAATTTTGATTCCAAAACAACCAGATATTACCTTTTTTATTTGAAACAGAGTTGTGAATTACCATACTTTGCATGCCTGGTAAATTTAGTTTATTGAAAAAATAAGAACTACAACTTACTTTAGGTTCAGCTACCCATACTAGAGAAGGATTGAATTGCTTAATGAGAGACCTTAAATTATCTTGAAACCTAGCTCTTCTTAGGCCTCTTAGGTTTTGATACATGACCTTCATTGCTTGGATTGGAGGCCTTTTGTGCCTCCTTTTCCTGAACTCTTCCTGAAATTATATATACTTACTTGGATTTTGAGCAGTAACCGATACTTGAGCATTAACTGAAACTTGAGGATGATCACTTTTTGAGATAGTAACTTCTTTATCCTGCATTGAAGTACTTGAAGAAGCAGTTGAGACAGGTTTTTGAATAATCTTAGACCATTGATGTGTTTTCAAGTTGTTGTAGTAAAAAGGTTCGTTGAGACTTGTGAAAGCGGATTTTTATACTTAATTTTTATAAATAAAAATAGAAAACTAAATTAAAAAGATGTTATGAAAATTATGGAGAGAATGAGGCTAGGACTCCACCATTGGTCGATATTAGTGATTTAATAAAACAATAATTATGCAAATCAACATTTAAATTGATTATAATAGTATTGTCTAGACATATGTAGATTTCCAAAAGAATAGATGTTAATCCAAGCATAGAATATCAAAACCCTAAAGCAAGCATATTATATCAAGAGAAAATACACCTAACTAATCAAAATCATATAAACAATTTTTAGTTCAATGCAAAAATCATAATAGAGTTGTTGTAATTAATTAATGGAAATATATCACTTTTACCGAAACAACGGCTTCCTCCATAGCCCCAAGGATTGGGTTTAGCTCCTCATTGTTACAAAGAAAACTAAATAAAAGAAATAAAAGAAAATTGTGAAATTGGAAACTGGCTCTCCCCTTGATTGTGCTCTCTTGCTCTCTATTTATACACACAAACCCATTAATCAAATATATTTTTCCATAACTCCAAAATCTTCTTCTTTTTAAAAAATATCTTCAAGAATTTTTCTTCTTCTTTATATTCTCTAAATTTCTTTATTATACCCAAATCTTCTTTAATTCGTAGAATCAAATCCAAGAGAAAATCCTCTAAGATATCTTTCATGTTTAATAGAAGATAACTTCTTTTTTTTTCAAAACTCCGGTAATTAATACTCATAGATTTCCTGTTTATAAGGAAGAAGATATTCTTGTCTTGAAAATTGTAAATCCTTTACTGTTGAAACCCAAATTTCTCGCCAATATTTTGTTTGAAAATGAAGAAGAAGGTGGTGCCCCTATCCAAAGTGCAGGTGCCTTTATTAATTTTCTCAGAGAGGCATCACTATTCGAGCAACTTTTTCCACACAAGTGTATTTCTCCAAAAACACCTACACAAACATAAAAACACCATAATAAGTACAAAATCAAGCACTAACAATAGAGACACTGAGGAAAATTCAGACACAAAAATGTGTCTATCAAATACCCCCAAACTTATTATTTGCTAGTCCTCGAGAAAATCTAGAAAAATGACTACACTTAGCACGTGCAGCAAGCCGTTAAACCACTAGGTGTCCCTAGTGTCGGAGTGTTGTCTCCGGAGGGTTTACCAGAGGCGTACCCACAAATTACTCCAGACCCTAGCTATCTACGCAGAACATTGGAAGGCACTAAAGAATCTCCTTGGTTGGCATACTCTCATTGACTACTGGAGGAAGTACGCTGATGCGAAATTCCAATTGTTGTACACGAGTTTGCACTCAGCATACTAAAATTCATATATAAGTGACAGATCTCTACTCAGATAGTTTCTGTACATCATAACCGGAGTTAACCAATCACATGGAAAGATTAAGAAGATGGATAAAGAGATGGTTAAAAGTGAACGATGTTTCCCATATCTGTCTGAAGGCCTCTGCCAAGGTGAACCTATCATAAAGGACTGAGATATCGGTCTGACTAATATCAACACAACTAGCATATACAAGGGCACCAGTGGTCGACTTTATTGAATTTATTCCAGTTGGTCTATTGGTCTGGTCTCTTTTTTTTTAGGTATCTCAATCACTCTATTCCACCCTAGCAAAGGTAACAACTTGAATCGTGTGCCCCACCAAATCACTTAAAAAATAAAAACAGAAGGATTAGGATTCAACGAGATATGGCGAAACTACCATGTTTTTTTTTAATTCTAACACCTGAGCTTTGTGCTTTTATGAATAGACTCTTTAGATGTTTCCATCTAATCAGATTGGTTCCTTAACTCCTACAACCAAGATGTTCCCATCCACTTAGATTGGTTAGTGCCAACCTTAATAAGCATAAATTTCTAGGCTCTGGAGTTTATTTATTGCAACTAAAAGTTTCTCCCATACCCCCAAACTTAAATATAACATTGTCCTCAATGTTCTAAAGATAAAATTAAAAACATGAACAAGGAGAAACTGTTACCACTTGAAGCAAAAGAGTTAAGGAAAGATATTACCGTGTTTCATGAGCATGGGTTACCTCCCAGGAAGTGCTAAGTTTAAAGTCTTCAGCCAGACTAAGAAAGGATTAGTCACCACGAAGAATCATATAGCAGCAGCCGGAATAATTGAGGGTCATCCGAATCAAAAAGTGTTACCCAAACGAAGAGAAAATCGCAACATACCATGAAGATACCGAACATACCCTTACTTAACTTTAAGATAACAATATCTAGTTGTGGTTCAGGTTCGGGTTCTATAACTGGGTCTAGATAAAAGGTGTTCATCGGTTGGACTTCCTCAAAGAAAGGATCCTGAAGGTCAGGTTGTAGAGTCTGGAAATACTCAACTAAGAATTTAGAAGCACATAAAAGTAACCTGAATAACTGGGGATCCTCTAAGTCAATCAAATTTGACTTACACAGCTGACCATAATGAACGTGGTGGTCTTCCTTAAACAAATGTGTCTACCCTAATCTCCTAAAGTAATTAGGTTTAGTCTCAAAACTCAATAATTCTGAAATATTTGGTGGGAAAACAAAGTCAATTTGGGTACTATTGCCTGGGTAAACCACATCAACCAGAGGATGGGTTTCTAACAACTGAACTTCTTCCTAGACATTATTAGGTCCAGGGGATCTAGTATGAAGGTATTCTGGCACAATGGTTGAGGCACATATATCAAGTCCCAAGTGAGGGACCTTTCTGAGAGTTAAAGGTAAGGCACTAGGAAAGTGATAATCACCCCCAAACTTAGAGTTTTCAGTGTCTCTAGATAGACTAGTCACAATCTCCCTAATTTCTAGATCATCAGATTCTTGAAAATGGTCAATTGATTCTTCTAAGTTACAATCAACATCCTCACTTATCTCTACGAGTTTATCTTCTTCTAAGACTAGCGTTTTTAACTCGCTAGACTCTAAAACAATATTCTCAGGGTAAACTCTTTCCTCTAAACCATTATTGGCTTCGCAAAAAGGAGATACTACATCGTCTAAAACGGGGATACTTCTAGTCAAATCCTCGTCCTTTTGAATAGGTGAATAATTACTAAAATTATTTGGATTTGAACTAGAAATAATATTATTATTGTAAATCTCAATTGGAGTAACAAATTCCTGATCACTATGCCTATATGTGTCTGATTCTTCATCAACACTATCCTCATCATAATCATCATTATAATAATATGAAAATGGTTGAACCTCATCTAAACTAGTAGTGTTACCAATTCCAACCTCGTCATCTTGATTATGTGAGTAAAAACTATCCTTATTTTCAAGGGTGGTATTGGGAACACTATATTGGAAGTTAAGACTATCTTGAGCAAATTTTTCCATAATCCTATTTGTACTCTCATTAAACTGCTTGAGGGACTCTTCTAGAGACATCTTAGTTGACTGCTCTATGGACTCTTCTGGAAGTGGAATATTATAAGTCTCTTTCATAAATAAGTGAAACTTCTGTGTTGACTCATTGAAACTCTTGAAAGACTCTTCTAGAAAAATAGGAGGATCGTTTTGCTCGTATGACATGTGGGTGTGTGGATAGTAATTAGGATCATCATGGTATGACCCATAACCTTCAAAAGGAGGATGTTCCCAACCACTATTCACACTATGGTCAAAGTAGTAATGTCCATTTTGTTCAGTTGGATATTCGTTGTATTGGCTATTGTACCAGTTTGACATTCTCAAAATAAACCCACTGACAAGGCTGACTCCACCACAACAAACATACTGATTTCTAGAAAACAAAAAACTTGATGGCTCCACTTAGATTGTTTCTAGACCAGCTTCTAATCCTTCGAAAGGGAATTCGTTACAATTTAAGCAAACCCCTCTGGAATCAATCCGAGTTAAAGTAAGTTGAATAGAGGCGAGGGAAACTCGGTGGAGCTTTGATACCCAAGGCCTCACCGGTATTACAAGGCGTGCAAGTCACGCATTCAACTTACAGAAACCGTCAAGAACTTCGAAGTATGCTTAAAAGAGTAACCAATATTTTTCGAATGACTTTCCTGTTAAGCTCGTTACCCTATTGGTCTAGTTCTAGTCAAAATTTTAGGCTTAGGTTCACGTTTGGTGTCGTTTTCCTAAGGCGGGAAAGAAGAGAACGGTGATAAAATCTGAACCCTTATCTTGTATGGCCATTCCTTTCCCTTTACTAGGAAACTAAAGCAGCCGTTTTCAAGTCCTCAACATATATGCATACGAAGGAAGACAATAACTCGCTGACAGGGGATTCACGAGTGTTTCGACAAACTTACCTCCCGTACCAGACGGGGGATGAACCTTTGTAGTCGACTCGGGCCACGACTCCTATGTCATGTACGAACCCGAGGGGCCGAAACGATATCGTAATCGTCGTCCTTCTATACAAACAATTTATATTTAAACTACCCTTCCGTAGGGTTTAAAAATAATGTCCCAAAATTGAAAGTCCAAAGTCCAAAAAAAATAAAGTGCAAAAGAAAAAGGAAGTCTAAAAAAAAATCTACAAAAAATAAAAATGTCTCTCTTTTTTTATAAAATAAAAAAAATCTTCTTCTTTCGCTCCTTTCGCTTTGCCTTTTACCCCAAGTCTTTAAGTATTCACCAAAAGCTTTAGCAAACTTTTCTTTCGCTCCAAATTCCAAAATCTGAAAGGAAAAGACAAAAATCCAAAAACGTAAAGAAGAACAAATAAAATAAAAACCTAAAAAAATAATATCTAAAAACTCTAGCCTAAAGACAAGTCTGCGTCGGCGGCGCCAAAAATTTGATGTGTTTTCAAGTTGTTGTAGTAAAAAGGTTCGTTGAGACTTGTGAAAGCGGATTTTTAGACTTAATTTTTATAAATAAAAATAGCAAACTAAATTAAAAAGATGTTGTGAAAATTATGGAGAGAATGGGGCTAGGGTTCCACCATTGGTCGATATTAGTGATTTAATAAAACAATAATTATGCAACTCAACATTTAAATTGATTCTAATAGTATTGCCTAGACATGTAGATTTCCAAAAGAATAGATGTTAATCCAAGCATAGAATATCAAAACCCTAAAGCAAGCATATTCTATCAAGAGAAAATACACCTAACAAATCAAAATCATATAAACAATTTTTAGTTCAATGCAAAAATCATAATAGAGTTGTTGTAATTAATTAATGGAAATATATCACTTTTACCGAAACAACGGCTTCCTCCATAGCCCCAAGGACTGGGTTTAGCTCCTCATTATTACAAAGAAAACTAAATAGAAGAAATAAAAGAAAATTGTGAAACTGGCTACCGGCTCACCGGCTCTCCCCTTGATTGTGCTCTCTTGCTCTCTATTTATGCACACAAACCCATTAATCAAATATATTTTTCCATAACTCCAAAATATTCTTCTTTTTAATTAAAAATATCTTCAAGAATTTTTCTTCTTCTTTATATTCTCTAAATTTCTTTATTATACCCAAATCTTCTTTAATTCGAAGAATCAAATCCAAGAGAAAATCCTCTGAGATATCTTTCATGTTTAATAGAAGATAATTTCCTTTGTTTGAAAATGAAGAAGAAGGTGGTGCCCCTATCCCAAATGCAGGTGCCTTTATTAATTTTCTCAGAGAGGCATCACTATTCGAGCAACTTTTTTCACACAAGTGTATTTCTCCAAAAACACCTACACAAACATAAAAACACCATAATAAGTACAAAATCGAGCACTAACAATAGAGACACTGAGGAAAATTCAGACACAAAAATGTGTCTATCAACCATGAAGTAGTTGGAACTCTTTCTTCTGAAACTGATCCATTTTTTCCATTTATGTATTTAATAACGATGTTTTCCTCTAAGTTCTCTGTAACAATTTTTTCTATCTTAGTAGGATCCATACATTCCATAACACTAGTCATCTCAATAATATTTTCTTCTTCATTATGAAGTGAGCCAAACATACCAGAAGTAATTTTGATTGAATCTTGTGACTTACTAACTGAATGAGATTGCTGATGTATTTTGTTAACAGGTGTTTCACAAATGTCAAATCTCTCTACTCTTTTGGTTGTTACATGAGAGCTGCTACCATTTTGTCCATTGAAATTGGTTTGTTTTCTAGTAGAAACCATTTTAGGATCAGTTTTGGTATACCATTCACTTGCTGATTAACCTCATTTTCTTTTGTAGCTCTACATTCAAGTTGAAGATGACTCACGATCTTGCAGTTATTACAAAATTTTGGTGGCTTGATAAGTATAACATTCTGCATAACCTCCAAATTTTGTTTTAATCCATAATTTGTTAGGAATTTTCTTTGCAAAATTAACATTTATCAGCATTCTAGCATAATGCCCATTTCCATAGTTAAGGGTAGCTTCATCAATTTTAACAGGCTTTCCCAAAGCTCTTCCAATAGTAAAAAGTGTTTTCTCATCCCAATACTCCAAACTTAAACCTAGAAGATGTACCCAAACCATGGCAGATGAAGTTCTATGGTTCTCTAGACGAAAATTTGGAATCCATTTTCGAATCCATAACACATGATTAAACACTTCCCATTTTCCATCTTTAATCATATTTTGATCATGCTCATTATCAAGTTTTATAGTAAAGAATCCTTTTCCTAATGGAATCATTTTGCATTGACCAACCAATTTCCACTGATTTTTTTAGGTTTAAAGCAGCATCAGAAAATTTAAGACGAAGCAGATATAAACGACCTATAAGAGAAAATTTCCAACCAACACATCGATCCTAAGTTTCAGAAATTGGATCAATCGATGGAGCTTCTTCATAAGGTTTTTCTAAATCAACAACTGATGAACCCATTTCTAGATTCAAATATTTTTCCATGAAAGATTAAATAATACCCTAATTAAGAAGTACGTTAAGAACTAAAGATTCAGATGAAGAATTAAAACGCCAATCATGAGATTCACCTGAAAAATCCACCTGAATCAATGTTGAGCTACGCTGAAAACGAAGAAGAACGAAAGAAAATTTTCCACTGAGTTGGTCGCCGATCCTTAGAGCTCAACTCAGTCCTCCTCTCCTTTTCCAATCGATATGCTCGGTTCATGTTGAAGTAATTGACATAAATGATATTCATCAATTTTGGAAGCAATTAGATTTCACTCCAAGCACCCCGGTAGTTGATGGTCCGTCATTCTTGGAGTCGGAATTGTGTGCACGAATATCCGAGCGTTACTCTACATAAAATGGCACCACAAAGAAAATATTTATTCACCATTTGGAGGAAGCCCTTCACCCTTGTTTAAGGGAGGTTGATGAACCTATTAATCAAAAGAGGGCGGCTAGGCCGAGCACCAAAGCGTCGAGGACCACCGAAAGAAAAGATTTGAAGAAGCATTTGTCTAAAAAAAGAGACCCTTCTAGGCACGAGTATACGGAAGTCAAATTTGAAGATGAGGCGGAACCTAAGAAAAGAGGTCATCCAAGAAAGGATCAAAGTAGACCAACCGCACGAAAAGTGAGACCAAAGGTCTCTACGGAGCCTTCTCAAGTAAGTCAAGCCGAGGTGGTCGAAGAAGTTGTGTTGGTGGAGACCCAAACTAGCTTAGAAGTCGTTAAGCAAATGGGCGCCTCGAAACGAACCCAACCAATGGAAATTGTGACTATGAAAGAGAAGTATGGTACTCTTCGTTTCCCTAGGGATATTTTTGGAAGACCAACTCGAACCACGTATACAAATATCGAAGAGTATTTGAAACAACTTCATCCACTCATTGCTCCATTTGCTTTCTTCTCTGACGAGATTGATGGGGATGGAAATTGTGGGTTTCACGCCGCTACGAAACAAATGGGTCACTTTAGAGAGGAGGTTATCGAAGATGTCACCCAATGCCAATATTTAAGAAATAAGATGGCGGTACAACTAATGAAGGACAAGGATTTCTATATGGAGATGATGAGGCGAGGATATAGATATGACAAAGAACAAGAGTTCAAAGAATTATGTGCGGGTGTAAAGTGTCGAAATAAATTGAATACAATCGGATCTAAGTATTGGATGATAATGCCTAAATGTGGATATCTCCTAGCAGACGTTTTGAATTGCGTGGTACATTTCTTTGTTCCTCTTATCTATGGACTTAGTATGATGTTTGCACCCACAAGAGCGGTTTGCGACGAGTCGGTTAAAGATAGAAGAATCATTATGGGATTTGTGAATGAAATGCATTTTATCGGTTTAAGGGTACAAAAAGATTGCCCGTTACGTCCGTTGAGTAAGTGGCTCGATTAATTGCCAACGAACCATTGCAAGGATTGGGTGAAACAATATGAGTCCAACATTGTTGATTAGGATCGCATCATGAACAACAACTTTCCCGATGGGTTACTCGAATTATCGAAGGTGATGATGATGATTAGTTTGATCGTTTTTTTAGAAGATGTAATTTGAACCGCCTTTTTTGTACATGTTTTTTTGAAAATCCTGTGAAGATGTATGCTATAATCGGTAGTTATATATATAATATATCAACCGATTTTACAAGATTTTGTAAACAAATTGAATCAATCTTATAATCGGTTATTAACTTTTCAAATTTAACTTCCGATTAATTAATTTTCTGACTATTTTTTTGAGATGTTCCCAGAATCGGTAGATAAAATAATAACCTAACTTCCGATTTTTATCAAACTCTGACAAAAAAACTGCAAAATTTTCCCAGAATCGATAGACAAAATACTATAATAACTTCCGATTGTTAACAAACTCTGACAAAAAAGTTACAAAATTTCCCAGAATCGGTAGACAATATAATACAGTAACGTCCGATTGTTACCAAACTCTGACAAAAAGTTGCAAAATAATCCCAGAATCGGTAGATAATTTTAAATACTAACTTCCGATTGTATCCAAATCTGACAAGAAAAGCTAGAAATATTTCCCATAATCGGTACATCATGTAAGATACTATCTCCCGATTAAAACAATCATTCTTTATACTGTAACCACGGACTTCAGGAATTCATAACTTCCATCATATATGAATTCTTCACCCTTTTCCACTGAGTAGTGTATTTTTGCGAGTGTCTCCTACATAAACCAACAAATACAAAAGAATGCTAAGTTCGTTTTAGTAAGAAAGATTAGGCACCCGGTCTTATGTAAAAGAAGTATGAAAATACTTACAAATTGTTGGATCGACAAGCTTAAGTGGCTAGTGTTAAAGATCCTCTTTTGTATCGTTATGTAATCATTTATCCCTTTTTGGATAAGTCGGAAACGATCATGAACTTGTTGGAGTGAACTTTGCTTTGTATTTCCATACTCTCGCACAAATTGTCTATGCACCCTCCCCCGAAATATTTCGGGTTCGAACCTTCCGGCTATGACATCTTCACGTCTTGTTTCGTGATACCACGTTTTGACAATGGCCAAATATTCATCTGCGTCAAACGTTTCCATGCTTGTAAGTTGAGATATAGAATGAATTAAAAAGAGTAGACGGTGGAAAATTTATTTGTAGAATACACGACGCTATATATGTGTTTGTTTGGTGCATAAATAAGAAGAGTTTACCCTCATATAGATGAGAGTCCCAACATTTTTTTTTAATATGGCAGTTGATGCGTAATTTTACAAGAGTGTACTGAAATTACGTACAATGATTACATACAATCGGTAGAAAATGATTGAACACTGCTTTCCGATTATCAATAATCAGAAGTTATGCATTGTTATGTATTACCGATTATTTGCAGTTTTATCAACAGAGTTCTCAGTTTCATTCAACACTATAATCAGAGGCTTATCAATATGTATTATTCACCGATTGTGTGTGGTTTTCGAGGCGTGACTAGTTTATTTTGAACGAAATAGCCGTTGGAGTATAATCGGTAGTTAGATAAAGAATGAAAACTTTCGATTGTTATAAATAATTTGAAAATCATAACGGTATCACCTACAAATCATAATAATTTTAAAATCATAACTATTGGTTGAACTTCTACAATTCTATTACAATGACTTGTGCTTAGCTCCGTGGACGTCTTGGACGAGCCCTAAACGGATTAAATCTCTCCATCGCCTTAAGGATTCTGAAATGAGCTTCGTAAGGGAAGTTTGACCTTTTCCATCTCCTTCATTCCCCGAGATATAGTGCCATTGGTTTCACCCCTCAATCGATATTGATGTACAAGATAAGTTAAATGGACGAATTCTTTGACGTGTCCGTTTATTGAACCAACTCGGCAGAAAAGATCACCAGAGTGATGGTTATTTGGGTTACCAGTGTCGACGCAAAAAACATCATGAATTCTCCCAAAATAACTCATACTCATTACACCTCCTTGCCTACATTCTTCTCCTCGTCTAGGATAGGATTGAACATAGAGCCTACATAAAGACAAATCTTCTTCTATCGTGAACTCCGTAGAATTAATAAATGGTTGGGACATTATCTTGAAGATGATTTCTTTGATGTTGGAGAGAGTTAAAATGTATTTGTGTTGCATATAGAGGAAGAGGATACCATCCTTATATAGTTTAGAGTACCAACGGATTTATTTTTGAAAAACTAGCCGTTGAGGCGAGGTGTAACATGAGTGTACGCAACATAAGACTGATCAGCACATAAAATATCATATAATCAGAACTATACAAAGTTACTCAATGTTCCGATTATTAGTTGTCCCAAATTTTGTTTTTGCTAAAATCGTTCATTTATTGAATTTTGAAATTCCTATAATCGGAAGATAGTCTAACTTGTCTATCTACCGATTATTAGTTGCCCCAGATTCAATCTTTGCCAAAATCCATAGGTTTTGAGGGGAAAGAGACTACCATAATCCTTATGTAGCCAAATTTTGGAACTCATATAATCGGAAGCATACATAGTTATCCAATGTTCCGATTGTGACAATCGGAAGTGTTAGAGCACTGCTCGATCAAACTCGCAAGCGTTGATATCTCAAGCTTGTTTGTCAAGTTTAGTTTCCAAAACTATAAGTCTTGATTTCTAGTCTACTTATAGCTAAGTCTCGGATTAAGATAGAAAGTATAGTTGAGCTTTAGACTTCACGGCGTTCATCGATTGAAGATGAAGAACTACTAAGGGGAGCTTGTGGAACTTCATCAACAAAAGGTATGTGGATACTTGAACTCATCTATCACTCAAAAGTCTATATACTCTATCTATTTGAGACAAAAGTTGTACAACTATATAGACTTCAATTATACACATTTAATATTTCAAGCTGAGTTTAACTCGCTTATATATTTCTCAAAATATGTGTTGGTAAGATTTTGCTTTAACCAAGTTCATCTTATATTCTTGACAAAAGTCAAAAGATGATCATGTGAAAATCGCCTTGTAACATCTTACATGATTTGTGTGAGACAGGCATTTTATATAGACTCAGAATATTTCGTATTGCTCATTCAATCACTTGAAATTTGCTTTGAAGCTAATAGTTTGTGTGAGACATCTATTGTCGTCTTCCAAGAATGTTTCAATAATTGAAATGGGAGTTTATAACACTTAACCATGATTGGATTATAAGCACAGTATGCCCGTACTTTCATATGTGTTGATCCAAGTCCGGGAACCATGGTATGCATACTCGTATGCGTACTAGTTGGTAAATGAAAGTCCGGGAACTTAGAATGCATACCTGTATGCGCACTGGCATGAGTTTCAAGTTCCGGGATTTAACAGAGTTTGAAAGGTATGCATACCCGTTCGCATACTGGCGAACCCAAACTTAGTCCGACCACTTTGGTATGCGTACCCGTATGCATACTTGAGTAGGTTATGTTCTAAAATCGGGTTGTTCATGGACTAATACATTTATATAATAAGGAATGCAATATTTTGCAAACCGTGGATATAATGTTCGTGAATTGATTCGAGTTAATCAAAATCGATTTTGATTCAATTGTGTCTTGTATACTTCTATCAGAATATAAAACAATTGAACAACTCTAGAACTAGTTTCATTTGAGTCATTTGAACTAGTTATGGTTAAGATGAATAAGGTTGGTATGAAACTGTTCATATGGCTAACTTCGGTTAACTATTGTTGAGCCAACAAAGGTATACACGTTTATATACGGTTACTCATATCTAAATGAAGTCACTTTTCATTTGTGTGTAACAAGTTAAGTTCGATCCTATGGTTAAAATATACTACCTCCGTCCCACTATTAGTTGACTTAGTCATTTTCAGATTTTTTCCCGTTAACATTTCATTTTATATCATTTGATACTCATGTTTATATTCTTTCCGTAGGTGTTTTAAAATGCTTTTCAATGATATAAAATTTACGAATATCCTTGGTATAGTTTGAGAGATAAATCATTTCTAAATTGTATTACTAGGTCAACTAATAGTGAGATGGATGGAGTATTAGCTTGAGTGTAATCAGCTTTTCATCTAACGGTGAATATTGAATGCTTTGTTACCAAGGTAACATTGATTGCAAACCCTGATTTGAAGACTATATAAGGGAGAACTCTAGCAACTGGGAAACCTAATCCCTACACCTCCTGTGTGATATTAGTTGCGACTAGAGTCGATTCTCCTTTAAACTTAGGTTTTTCCAAAACCCTGTAGGTTAACGACTGAAAGACTTCGTTGGGATTGTGAAGCCAGACCCAACTATTTTCTCTATAATTGCGTGTTCTAATCTTGCTGTTTTGTATCATGTTGAGTATTATCTTCTCTAAGATTTTCTCGAGATTTAATCTCCGATAGGAAAGATAAAAAGTAGTCACAAACATCTTCGTCTCATCGTTTGTGATTCCAAAATATCTTGTTTCGCTACCATACGATTAAGATTATTGTGAGGTGATTGATAATACTAGGCTGTTCTTCGGGAATATAAGTCTGGTTTATCAATTGGTTCCTGTTCACCTTGATTTATCAAAAGACGGAACAAAACTCATAGGTATATCTATGGTAGACCGATTTATCTATTCAATATACTTTTCTGTGTGAGACAAATTAGTTTATCAAGTCTTCGACTTTGGTTCATAGCAACTCTTAGTTATGGGTGAGATCAACTAAGGAAATCAAGTGCACAGATCCGGCATGGTTCTAGAGGCGTAAAGATCGCGACTGTACCTTGATCAGTGTGAGATTGGTTAGGGCCCAACTACAGTCCAGTCTGAAGTTAACTTGGATTAGGCTAGTGTCTGTAGTGGCTTAATACAGTGTGGTGTTCAAATCTGAACTAGGTCCCGGGATTTTTCTGCATTTGCGGTTTCATTGTTAACAAAATTTCTGGTGTATGTGTTATTTCTTTTCCGCATCATATTTTTTATAAAATTGAAATATCACAGGTTGTGCGTAAGTTCAAACATTTGTGAATCCAACCTTTTGTTATTGATTAAATTGGTTGACACTTGGATATTAGTTTTTGATACCGTACAAGTTATTTCTTATATTCAATCGGGCTTGCAAATTTCTATTTGTTTGATTGCAGATTGAATTGAGAAATTTAGATATAAATCTAGGATGTACTTTTCTTAAGATTGAGTCTGACTGTCTAGTTGATTCTCTTGAAAGTTTATTGGAGTTAGTCCATACAGATTGCTAAGCGAAATATTGAGTGTGGTTTTTAGACCCCCGCTTTTTCAGGAAGTTTATGGAGTCCACCATTAACTTCTGATTATTAGTAGCCCCAAATTCAATTTTGCAAAACAGATGAAATTCGAGTTTTCTACTTTAACAATCGGTAGTTATGGTATGTTTTTTACCTACCGATTATTGTAGTAGCCCATTCTTAAAGAGAAAGGAATTGGTTCAGATTTTATAATTATTTAAGATAATTATAGTTCCTAAGAAAGGATATTTATTATTCAAGATAATAATTATGAAAACAAATTTTATCATGAATCTGGTTGTTTTCTTGGATTTATACAGGTACGGGAAGTTATTAAGATAACTATGAAAACCCTAAAGCTATACCTACTTTCTGCCTATAAATAAAGGCTAAATCCTAACTCAAAAAGGACAGATTTTTTAATTCTTTTCCATACAATACACCTATAAAGAAACTCTCTCTAACTTTAGCATCAGAGTGTTTTTTTGCAGGTACCCCCACCATTAAATATCAACCACATCAGCAATTTCCTGTAGAGTTGAATCAGTAGTTGGAGATCAATCAATCGATATCAATCATGATTTCATCAACATCTTTGGTGGAATCAAATCGATGAAGGAGATTTAATCCATCTACACGCATCTCGAAGAGTGTTGGGGTGAATATTTTTACACCAACATCTTTTGGCGCCGCAATGGAGAAGGATATGGGGTGTCTAAATTTGCTGAAACTACCAATTTACCCTCTAAAAAATATTACAAATTCACCCCATTAACTCTTAATAATAAAACCTAAAACTAAAAATCAGTTTAAGTTCTTAACTTATAAACCGATTTTCTCCTCTTCTTCTCCCTCTTTTTTCATTTTTTTGAAACCAAAACATCGTTGATCATCGACGATCCAAAAACGATTAATCAGTTTTTTCTACTATAAAATGTCGAAACGACCAAGATTCAAACAAGCCACTGGAATTCCTTATCCTAGTGAGAGTAATCCCGGAATTGTTCAAGCGATTGGAAACAAACCGAAGAAGAAAACGGTTGAGGAATTTGAACCATCTTTGATCGCACAAGAGGAGGAAATGGGACGAATCATGTACTTTTTTATCAACCCAATCCTCTAAACTAGGTTTTAGTAACATGCAATCGCTCAAAAATCGATAATTTTGTCCGGGTTTACCAGAATCGATTTATGTTAGTGTACATGTGAACCGATTATAATAGGAATCGGTTGTTGTTCATTTACTCATACCCCGATTGTGCTGCATGTGTTTTCTGGTTCGAAAATTTTGAACCGGAATTGGTCAATCTTAATACTAACATAGCCCTATTATGTAACCGTAGGGATAACCGTTTTCCTGTATCTTTTTTTCACTAGAATCGAATTACATATGTGTCCACATATCCCGATTCTGTAGCCACTGCTTAGCCATAATCGGATTTCATTTGCATATATAAAAACTGATTGTAGATTGTAATGCTATAATCGGTTTTATAACAGTATCGATTAAACCGATTGTTGTAAGAAAGAATGCCCAATGTTTCTGTAACTTTTTCTTGTTAGAATCGGATTACATTAACACATATATAATCCGATTATCTATGTTTTATGTTAGGAATCAGTCTTTATATGTATATCGAGTAAACCGATTGTATACCTTGAATACAAAAATGTGCATTGAATTCCATTGTTTTTTGTTGCTTATCTCCGTATTACAGGCCAAACAAGGGTAACCAACAACGTCAAGCCGAAAAGAAATATAAGAAGAAAAATGACTTTGAGTTTGAGACCTCGTCGAGAGGGTGGTCAAAATTTAAATGCTTCCCACCGAAGAGGCTCGGGGAGTAAACCCAAAGCGATCCACATCAATGACCCACCATTTCAAGCAGAGCAAACATCACAAGAAGAATCTGATTCTGATACACCTACTGAAGAAGGAGGTGGTGATAGAAAAGTTTCTGAAGAAGAAAGTGGCGAGGAGGAGATCAATGAAGAAGAAACTGGTGGCAAGGAAGGTGATGAAGAAGAAATTGGTGGCAAGGAAGGTGATGGAGAAGAAAGTGAGGATGAGGATGATGGAGAAGAAAGTGAGGATGAAGGTGATAGAGAAAAAAGTGAGGATGAAGGTGATGGAGAGATAGGAGAAGTTCAAAAACAAGTCCAAGTAGGAGACGCCCAAGAACAAGTGCAAGAACAAGTCCAAGGAGGAGACGCTCAAGAACAAGGTAAGACAGATGGAAAGAAAGTTAGTCCAAAGAAGAAGAAGGGGGACCACATGCCCGACCCGGAGAAGATGTTTCCTCGCAACCCTAATGATTGTGTTTAGGGGTTGCCCGGTGATGGAGGACGGGTGTTATGGGGGTACAAAGAGAGTTGGGTCGCGGTCTTTTTCCATACAATAGTAACTACCTAAACCTCATGCTATGTAACATAAAACTTATTATCTGTGTAGTGTTTTGATTATTGTCCATCGGATTTGTTTTGTTTTATAGGATCACAAGGATGTCGTTCGTCGTATGAAGCCATGAACGTCAGGGACTATGATGAAGAGCTGGCCACTGCAAGAAATAGAATCGACCATCATAGAAGTTGAGAAAGTAATCGATCTAGTACAATCTACGGGTATGTTGCCCGCGGTCGAGAATTTGGATCTCGATTATGACAAACCTCTTTGTTACACCTTTTCCGAGAGATATTACGGGGAAACGGATACTTTTCATCTTTCATTTGGCTAAATGAGGATGACTCCAAATGATGTGAAGTTCATTACTGGGCTAAGCATAGATGGTAAAGCCGTGAAGCACAACGGGTACGCGCAAGAGCTTGAGTGGGACAAGATTTACGCGTTCACCAAGGAAGTGTTCCAATGGGATGAGGAGATAACCAAGTCAATGCTAGTAGGCAAATCAAATCAGAGGATATTCCATCTCTCTAAGTTGAGGGCACTCTTTAGTGTAACAAAGAAACTTCATGCTGAGGGAAAAGAGGTGACCAAGGAACGTATCTTCGCCACGGCCAATGCGTATGTCCTCTACGTCCTGAGATCTGTTATATTTCCCGACGTTTCCGGTGCCCGTGTGAATGCCAACTTTATTCAGCTGTTGCAACCATTTGATGAGATTCACAAATACTCTTGGGGCACCGACATCCTTTCACACTCGTTGAACGAGTTGAGAAAGGCTTCTAGGGTGGAATATGGCTTTTCTGCAGGCTTGAATATATTTGCACTTCCCAATATTTGCTACAAGGGATTTTGAGAAAAAAGAATGGGAAGGTAACTTTTATGGAGACATGTACATCTACAAAAGTTAGGAAAAATACCAAGATGCGGTTTATATGAAGTCGAGACGCCAGTTGGACAACTTGAAGACAAAAGACGTCGTCTTTGGCCCTTACTAGGGGGGTTTGGCCAAAGGAAAAGGAAAGATGGTTGGGTGCGAAGAGAAAGCTCATTGTTTTGGGTCGTTGTTTCACCTAAGAGGATATGTAATGTACAACCCGACGAGAGTCGCAAGACAATGCAGATACATACAAAAAATCCCACAGGAGCACAAGAAGTTTAAAATCGATGAGAAAAAAACCAAGTCATGTGATAATGATATTGAGATTGTTCACGACTCTTTACCATCATGTAAATATTGGGATGACAGAAGGTACAACGGATATGCTATGTATGGTCGATTGAAAACATATGATGAGGCAATTTCGGGTTACATGCCGTGGTACCTCAATATTTCGCATACTCGAGTGATACGAGTAGATGAGAGGCCCCGGATAGAGGAAAAAGATACATCTCTCGAATTCCTGGTGCGTATTATTTCTCAATTACGGTTTTGTTAATTGTTTTAGCGTTATTTGTTTAATGTTTGTTGTTTCTCAAATGGAAACAAACAAGACGAGTTGGGCACTTGATAACCCAAGCACAGATGGTTATCAGGGGAGGGAAAAATGTTAAGGCCAATGAAAAGATGATTGATGAATTGAACAATCTCGAAGATGTGGAAGCGGGTGCAAAGTTTGGGGAACCGGTGGAGGAAGAGGATCCAAAAAAAAAAAGAGGAAGAGAGCCCCCCAAAAAAGTATTCTGAAGGTGTATCGAGTAACGCCCAACATGCTAAACAAGGACGAGGTGGTCGTGGTCTTGGAAGTGGTCGTGGTGGGGATGTTGATGAATGAATGATTTAAGAATGGTGTACGACTATCATCCACGAGCTCCTCTTAGGTAAAAGTGAGTAATCCGATAATATTTATAATTATGTCATCGCTAAAAGTTCGCATACTAACATTTAAGAATTAACTGAACTTCAGCTGGAACATTTCAATGGGCTATGGAGAATTCATAATGGGAAACTAAGTTCATTCACCACAAAGAATATACGACGTTGTACCAACGTGCTTAGAGGTTCATTGACGAACATTTGATGTGTCAAATTCTAGAATACCCATATTGAATCCTATATATGTAACGCGCTAATTTCCTAAACTATGTAATGAATATTTTGTTTCTGAAAGTAGGGTATAATCGTATTATGTGGGCATATATAAACACTGATTCTTACAATCGATTTATTTGGGTATTAAAAAAAACAGATTCTGGGTTTACTTCATCCTTTGAAAAAACTCAACCCAGAATCGGTTTACAACTGCACTAACATCAACCGATTCTGGAAAAAAAATGTTTTTTTTCAAGTTTTGATGATGAATTAATGGTAGTTGATTTCAGGGTTAACTTGATTAAACATCATTTAATCACCCAAATTAGCACTAATCCATCAAGGGTAGTTTTGCCATTTAGTAAAATAATTGGATAAGGGGTTATCCATTTTACTTCAAATATTATTTTTTGTCTTGTAGTCACATGCCCAAATTAATCCCTACAGGCCCCAATTTAGCCAGGTTTTCGTTAAACTATAAATGATTTTTCTGTAAATTTCCTTTGGTGCTAGATGTTCTAGGGAATATTGTACGATACACAATATATTTGCTCATATTTCTTCTTGAAAAAGATCAAAAAACCAAATATAAAACTCGGAGATGGGTAAATATTTTCTGATCAAAAGCACCCGATCAACTAGGGGAAAACACTTCTAGACTGCACTATTAGTGCGAGCGTGGGTAATTTTTTTTTGCTCGGCAAAGAAGGAATTACATTAAATAAATGAAAGAATACGAAAACCAATAAGTCTAGGAAGACAAACTGAAACCCCAACAGAAAGAAAAAGAATCCAAAAAACCCAAAAGCAAAACCACTCAGACATCCTACATTAGTGAGGATTTAGAAAAAAAATTAGACCATCCCACAATTACATTTATTATATTGATACCCTTAAAACATTCCATACTTTTAGACCAGTTGAAGGCGTCTATTTTTATATCTCTAATAACCTTATGGAGCTTGAAAGTCTTTCCATTGAAGGCAATAGCGTTACGAGCTTCCACAAGTCCCATGGTATTGTCGTCGGCAGTTGTTTCCATAGTTGTTTCCCTTAAGCAGATAGAGGAGAATTTTTCCAACCAACTATAACCTCCTTGATAGTATGATGTTGTTTATGGGTGAAAAATGTTTCTGCTGGTTTTGGTAAATTTGGATGTATGTGGATAAGAAACGAATCTAAACCCTAAACAAATGCACTGCGCGGGAGTACTTTAGATTCGAGAGATCAATCTGTACAATTCTGGCCTAAACCAAGAAATGGCTGTTCCAGACTTGCTTCGATCACAAAGTGAAGGAGATGGGGTTGATCTTAGGTAGGGAAGCGAAGAAGGTGTTGAGATTGTGAAGGTGTTGGATTTTTATGACTGGTATCAGAATGTTGAACTGGATTGCACATGTAATCTACCAGTTCTGGTTGTTTTCTGAATACGGCGTTAACAACAACTTGGTTTCTGTTGTTTGGAAATAGGTCGAAGAACCTATTTATTCAAGTCATTTGAGCACAATCCTCATCTCGTAGGAAGTTATGTGATGGAGTAGTGGGGTCGTGTAGGGATGGTGATTGTCACACGATCACGCCTTTGCCCACTTCCCTTATCACTGTTAACCGTCCATCATTTCCTAACACGTTCTCGTAATGAGCGCGTTGCGCGCCGCACGCTGTAAACCGCCAGACCAATACCCCAGTTTGTGACATGTTTGATGTCTCGAGTGAGTGGGTCAAGTCGTGGGACTTGCCGCAAAAATAGCACACGGTGCTAAGTTAAATAACTAAGTTATTTATGGAATTGATATTCATAAAATATCGTACATTCTCGATGCATGTGGTGCATCGCTTTTAAGCAAGCAGCTCAAAACAATCGATATGCATGAATCATCGTTGTTTTAAAGCTTGATTGGATAAGTCGTGGATTGAGCGTCTTACAATGGAAGCATGTCAGACTACCTTTGGGTGATCGTTTGAAGGCTGTGTAAAAAAGCCATCACTTGGTCGATCACTCTCTGTGGAAGAGAGGTGGCTGGTGGTTGTCATGATGCTTTGTAGGTTCGCTGGAGATAAATTTACATCATCCAATTATGCATGCAAAGTTGGATGGACAAGTTGATTTACGGCAGTTGTGCATTGTCGTTGATGAAATTTAGGGTTTAGGGACCGTGCGCCTTCCCTACTTTGGCCAACCAAATCCAAGCACTGAGTGCTAATCCACACGGGCCGATCGGGCATGCATGGAGGCAGGCTGCCGGCGTGCATGTATACACATCTTGGTTCATCAAAAATCATATCTAGGCCACTCAATTCGACCGGATAAGATGAGTGGTCACGATCAATTTGCGACAGAAATACATTGTCGCAAAGCACAAATTAGGGTTTGAAGGCCGTGTGACCTATCACCTTTTAGGCATGCGTTTCGAGGCATCTGGCTCTGGTTTGCACAGGCCGGACGGCAACATGTAAAGGTGGGCCAATGGTGGACATTCTAACACCTTTGGGACCACTTGAATCTATATCTACACCATCCGTTTAGGCTGGCGAAGATGGATGGTCATGATCAATTTACGACAGAAGCATGTTTCCGTAAACCCTAATTAGCGTTTTGAGACAGCCACGTCCACGCAAGTTTGACTAAGCGGTTGGCATGTCGTTGGCTTCCCTTGGGAGAATCGATCACGTGGGGACAATAGTGGGCTGGCGGTGAACTTATGTGCACCTTCCTGATGGTCCAAAATGTGATCTAAGCCATCCAAATAGGCTGGCTAAGTTGGATGGTCGTGATCGATTTAAGACGCTAGTGTACTTCCGCGACCCAAATTAGGGCTTAGAAGTATTACGCCTGCCATGTTTTTGGCAATCGACTCATCACCCTATGGCCTTGTCGTGGGCAATCTGTTCGAGTGAGGGGAAAGTGGGGCCGCCAGCGTGCATGCCAGTGTTCTCTAATCACTCATGGGATGATCTAATCCGTCCAACCAAGTTGGCGAAGTTGGACGGTTGTGATGATTTTAAGACCGTCTTGGACAGTCCATGCTCGATCGAGCTTCTCCCAAACAGCGCGACCACCCTACTTAAGGTTGGCGTTTGACATCGCTGGGAGATGTTTGGGAAAGGTCCGATTGGTCGGAACACTGGGCCCGCCGACGGCCATCGTGATGGTTGCCCATTCCTGCCAGGGTTTGGCTAGGCTTGTTAAATTGCGCAACCAATTTGTGTCGCCGCGATCGTTTCTGAGACTGATATGGACAGTCTAGATTTCCTTTAAGGAATTTAAGCATGCTTGATCGAGCTAACCTTAATCAAAAGTGTTTCGATGCAAGATTCTCTTTGTTGGAGAGTGATGTAGCCTATGTGGGTATTTCGTGCAGATCTCAATATTGGCACTTCGGGAGATTCATGTTACTCTGCTGAGAATGAACACTTAATCGTCATGTCATGTCAATGATGAGAGTTCAGCTGAGAACATAGCACGGAAAATACTAGGAAAATCATGCATTAATTAGTAATGCTGATAGAATTCACAGAATACTTGGGATTGCTGTTGCACGCACCATTCTGAGTGAATTTCATGTATATATTGAATTATTCAAATAAAGTGAGGAGGTTTTCTGCACTCATCACTTCTTAAAAGGCCTTTCCCTTTGCAGTGTGACAGCGCATTAAAAACTGGTTTTACAGTTTTAGCCCTGAACTAAAATCCACCATCAACAGATGCATAGAACTGCTACCATCAACAAAATTAGTGAAGTAATTTCATACACTAATAGATGAAATACATTGCAGAAGGAGATGATCTTCATTTTATTCGATCAGACCACAAAGATAACATAAATTTGGTGAGTCTAGAACACTATTCCTATGGTGCAAGTTACTCAAAGTTGGTAGCCTATTTAGACAGACTTGCCAGAGAAAGAACCCAACCCGATGTGTCCAAGCTCTAGACCGCACCTTTGAACTTGGAAAGGGAATGATAGGAACAGTACCTTGAGAGTAGTTGTTATATGCCGTTTTAACTGAAAAGACACCCTTCTTATCACCAAGCCAAATTAGATGATCCTCCATGTCAGAGACGAGCAATATGGAGTCCACCAAAGGAATTGCAACAAAAAGTTCCGTTATTTCTGTATCATACAAACGTGTTCTGTGGTTAAGACCCAAATTCCATCCAAAAGCATCAACTTCATTTAAAAAAAGCATCCATAATAGATACATATTTTGAGCTAGATAAGCTACAAAGACTCGGACAAAGAGCAGAAAGAGGTCCCTGTATACACCACTTATCTTCCCAAAGTCTAATTCTATCGCCCTTACCTATTTTGAATTGACAGTGCTTAAAAAGTTCTTCTGCAGTTGAAAAAATGTTCCTTCAAAGACTCACACCATGCTTCTCCTTAGGTTGTTTCGTTCTCCATCCAAGATCAGCAATGCCATGTTTGTCTTTAACAACTCGAGACCATAGAGCGTGGGTAAAGAATTATAGAATGCGGCGCATAGCTTTAAGGAGACCTTTGGAGCCAAGCCTTTCAACCATGCCGCGGTGCGAATTCAACGATGTATCCTAGGGATATAAAGTCCGAAGAAGTGACTAGGGAGCTTCCAGGAAGCTTTCCCTTTTCAACATCTTCTTTAATAAACCGCATTTTAGTTTCTGCCAAAGTAAGATATTGTCCTGCACCCTTGCTAATTTTGTATCCACCTCATTCAATTAGGGGTGGATTGTGGGAGTGGGTAGGTGCAAGTAAAGTCAGAGACCTTTGATGCCCACTTCCCAAATTCTCACATTGGCTTAACTCAATTTACCTAAGTTTCATTTTATTTTATTTTTCTCATTTGATCAATCTATTCATATGTTGTTTGTTACGCTCGAGTCTCGATGAAAAATCATAAGGATTACTTTCAGAAATATAATTCCAAATTCCAATAGTGATCTAATAAATATTGTTAATGGGGTACCGAATTTCTTGGGGCGTACAATTACACATATAGGACAAAAAAGTAATTATCCTTGGATTGATACACCCCCAAGCAAATTGGCACCCCCTGTTAATAGCCTTGTATTTTCACATGTTAGTTGTGACGCGTAACACTACTAATATTTTACCAACAATACCTTTTTACTAAATGGATAACTCCATCACTGACCAAGTCAAACTGTACAAAAAAATCCAAGGTTGCTAATGAGGGATACCATTTTATTTGGGGGTGTATCAATATACATATAGGACAAAAAACAATTACTTTTGCATGGTACACCCCAAGCAAAATGGTACCCCATTAGAGCAAGGGCTATGGAGTGAGTGTTTTTAACACTCATTCACTGCCAATTTGAGTGAGAGACCGAGTGAAAGAGTGTTTTGTGACTATGAGGAACTAATTCAAGGGACTAAGCGGCTAAAGGTATGCCTCCCCGTATTTATTTATTTTTTAAAATAAGATAACCTAATCGTGGGTCCCACTTTCAAGAGTTTTAAATTAATAAAAGTCTAAAATTAGGCTTGAGAGGCAAATCTTTAGCCGCTCAAGGTGTTTTTCCCCCAAACGGCGGATATTCAGCCGCTTAGTGTCCCCTTTCACCCACTCTCAATTAATGTGTGAGTGATTATTGATGAGTGAGTGGGTATTCTCACACTATAATAGCACCAAATTAGATCAAATCCAGTGAGACTCATTCATATTGAATAAGAACCCTCGCTCCATAGCCGTTGCTGTTAGCAGCCTTGAAAAAATCAAGAGGTGATTTTTTTACCTCTAGAAAGTAGAAGTAAGAAGACTTGAAGTACCAAATTTCTCGGGGGTTAAAGAAATTACACAGCAACACAATCTTAACAACTGGATGTACCAACCCCCAAAGAAATCTGGCGTCCAATTAGCATCCGTTTTAAACTCCATTAAAATAAAATTCCTAAGGATAACTTTCTTTTTCCTTGCAAGGTAAAAAATATTAAATAAAAGCAAATCTCTGGAGGGAAACTCTTTCCCAGTTCAGCTAAAAAATAAAATTGAGAAGGGAAAATAGGGTTTCCAATTTCAAAAAGTTTGATGGATACCTCTAGAAGAAGAAAAAGAAGAAGGAGAGTAGCTGAAGCTATTTATCTCAAGCTCAAGAAGAAGAAGAAGAAATATCTGTCTCAGTTTCATCTTCATTTTGGTTGTGTTTCATAGCTTAATGGTTAGTAAAATCTTGTGATTTCCCATTTTCTTCCATTTTTTTTGAGGTATAATTTGATTGTTAATTAGTTCATTATCTATATATTTGATGTAAATTTTGGATGGGTTTGAGAGTTAGATCAGCTGAGAAGAGTTGGGAAATTAGGGTTTGGTTAAAGAGATGAGAGAATTAGATCATGCGTAATGTTCATGATCTTGAATTTAAGTCTGGGTTTTGTGTAATTTTGGTTTACTTTTTCTAGATATGGTTTGCTCTGTTGAATAATTATTGTTGTCCTTGTTGGGATGATCAGACTTTAGGGTTTGTTGACTAATCTCTTGTGTATGAAATGTTGGGGGTTTGGGGTATACAATCTTTTTTACTGGATAATTATGTATTAATTGGAAGTATTTGGTGGATTTTCTTTGATGAGGATATAATCATCAACAGTGGTTTCCAGTGATTTTATTTGTGTCATTGTGTGAATTGTGAAATGTCAGTAATGCAACAATTTGAACTTGTTTGTGTTTACCAAATTTCGGTACTGATGTAAGTTGTGGTATCTTCTTTCCTTTTTCAGAGTAATTGAATTGTAGTTGAAAGCATCCAATTCCAGTTCTTAGGTAACTGTTGCTAATGGAGAGGTCAGATAATCGTGATGCTGACCACATTATTGAAATTGAAAGGAGGTCTGGTACTTCTTCTCCTGGTCCAGGCCACCATTATGATGAAGAGGGAGCTTCTTCTAGCAGGGATTTGTCCATTCTTCAATCTTCTTTACCTTCTTCGAATGGTGCAAACTCTAGAAACTCGTTGTCTGCAAGGAGAAGTGAAGGGAATGTCCGTCGACGCAGGCACCCGCTCGAATCTGGAATATGGATTTTGGTTGAAGTAGTTTTTGCTTTGAGTCAGATTCTGGCCTCCGCCATAGTTTTATGTTTCTCGAGACATGAGAACCATCAAGTGTTTGCATGGGATATTATATATGCATCTGGATGTCATGCTACCCTTCCTTTTCTGTATCGGCGTTTTATGCACCGCAACCAGGGTAGTGCAAGGTAATGCTATTGTTGTTCTTGCAAAGCAGATCATGGCCTTCTATACTACCCAGTTTACTGTTTGTTGGAAATATATTAAGTTCTAAATTATTGAATAATACTGACTAACTGGTATATTGGTTCATTTGATTCATTTTTACTGTAACAATTACAATGTACTTCCATGTTCAGTGATTTCACAATCTTTGTTGCGCTAGCTGGTACAATAGACTTTCCAATCTGTCAAGTTGCCTAGTAGCATGTAAATAGCTTCTGATTATTTAACAATAAGGGTAGTGTTAAGGCTGAATTTAGGGATAGAAGTAAACTGTAGGAAAACATGCATGATCTGTATCACTCTCAAGATGGCTAAGTTCAACTTACCCATGTAGTTTCTGGAAGTGTCAATATTCGGTGCAGCAAACCAACAAGCGGACTTGAAGTAGCCCTGTGGATTGTTTTGACAATACAGCAGTGTTAAGGATGAATTTACTGATTTAAATAAGCTGTAGCAAACCATGCATGATCAGTATCGCTCTTATGATGGCCAAGTGCTGTAGTTTGTGAAAGTGTCAATATCTGGTGCAGCAAGCAACTAGCAGACTAGATGCCCAAGACCCTTCGGTTCTAGTGTTCCTTTTCTGTTCTTTAAGAAATCACACATATGATATCGTTTAATTTTTAGTTAATTCCTGTATGATTTTAGTGTCATCTCATGTCACGATCCTTCGGCAGCTAGCCTTATCTTTTTATTTTGTAGTTGTTGATCTGTTTTAGAAAGTTCTGTGATTTAATAAATGTGGCTTATTCTGATAATCAGGGACGATACCTGGATCACTCTGCTTCTTTGGGTTCTGGCTTAGTGTTGGCTATCTCTGGCTATTTCTATTTGGAAAGCACTAACCTTCTGCTGAGGCGCCCGGCTTGTACATGTGATGGCCAGATCTAACTTAGGTTAATCAATAGATTTAAAAGTTGAATAAACTGAGGCCTTTATGTGATAAGTGTTAAAATAATCTTGTTTCCCACAGGTTTTCCATGCTGTTTCTTATGATTTGCTGTATTGTGTACCCTTGGATATTCTCAATATGCTGTTAGTGCTTGCCTTGTGTAATGTCTATTCTGGGTTCCCATGAAGGTTTGAATCAGGCTAGAAGATCTACCACAGAAACCACTAATGTTCATGACACCAATGCGCAAGGAGTTGGGGAGGGTGGTGGGACATTAGCAGCTGGAACCGAAGAAGCACGTATCATCTCATGGAAAGATGCAGTAAGTTCTCTTCGAATATCTTGATGTATAATTTAAGGTATCTTGTTTACATGTCACTTCCTGGTCTGCACTGTCCAAAATGGCCATATCTTGGACCTGATCCATAAGTATGGCCAAATAAAAGTGGTTCCTGTGTAATACAATGTTGCGAGTCGGAACAAGCCCAAATGAAAAGAATATAATTTAGATCTGTAAAACTGTTTGCTTTGACCATCTTAACAGGATGACTGAGCCCTTGTTGATGATAGCAAACTTCTTTATTTTTTTGTTCTTCTTTACAGCCCTTGGCAGTACCCATCTTACTGGAAAGTCAGCTAGTAGTCCTATTGCTGATTCTGTCTTCTATTTTTTTTTTTGTTTTTTTTGTTGCATAGGTATGTAGCATTTGCTTGGGGAAGTATGCAGATAACGAAGAACTGAAGGAGCTTCCCTGTGCCCATTTCTTTCATGTGGATTGTGTAGACAAATGGTTGAAGAAGAATGATTCGTGTCCCCTCTGCAAGCATGGCATCAGAGAAAACAGTGGGTACTTTCAGACCTCTGCAGTAAATTCCAGCCTTTAGCTCCAGAATGAGAGAAGGGTCACTAATGGAAGGCATTATGTTACTGTTATTAAGTAGTATTAGTTAAGATGTTGATGTGCTTAGTTTTATAGGCATTTGGACTAGTAATGGAGTTGTTGGTGTGGGAATAACTTTTACTTTGTAGGGAGTGTCTCTGTGAACTCTGTTTTAAAGAGTCCATTTCATATCTCTTTTTTCTACATTTTCAATGCAGCTCAGTATGCTGTTTAAGCACTCGATAACTTTAAGGTAGATATTGTGGTTGGTTAGGCTTTATGTATGTTCCAGTAGGTGGTTATTGACTCAGATGGTTGTTGAATCTGGATCTGATATCTTATCTAAACAATAGTGTTAGATAAACTTTGTGCGCTCATTATTAGTATGCTCATTTGTTGATTGGATCTCATTTTGAACGTCTTGTTAACTGTTTGCACAGACAATAACAATAGCCAGTTAATAGAACAAAAGGTTGTTTCTTTTCATAGACTGGATTAGTTTTAGTTGCCGGTAATAATTGTTGGAAAACGATTAACAATTTTTTTTTTTTTAAAAGTTTTAATAAACAATTATAATTTATTGTTTTATTTTGTGAATAAAACTTTTTAGTCCCACATCGTGGAGTTTCCAATTTTTAGTAGTTTTAAGAAAATTATATAAACCTTTTAGTCCCACATCGGGGAGTTTTTCTTCTTAAGTTGTATTTGTCAATTATATAAACAAATTCACTATTTTTGTAAAATCTATGGGAAAGGGGTTGCTCTATATTTAGAGGGACCCCCAAGGGAAAAAAATATTTTATATTGTTGTCTCAAGCGTTCAAGATTTTCCTTTATGGGTTTTTCGGAGTTGCCAAGCTCAAGTTGAGCATCTACTACATATGCTAGTAGTAGGTGTATTAGGGTGTTTTATCCTGGAGATATCCGTCCTGCGAGGGCTATAGCATCACTCTTGAGTGTAGCCGGGCGCTAATGTCTTAAGGGCAACGTGTTGAACACGTGACTCACTCTGTTTTTCCAAAGTTTTGCCTTGTTGCTGTTGCAGAGATATAGGGAGCTCATTCGTTTCATCAAATCGATCACTTCCATTATAAAGGAGCTAAGTATCAATAACTTTTGCTTATTTGATTTTTCCTTGTTTTTGATTATTGCACCCAACAATCTTAAGACATTATAATTTGTAATAATCGAAAATGGTTGGTTGGTTTGTGAATCATGGATGTTAATTGTGGAGTGAAAAACAAAAACAATTTTTTGGTCAGCTGTAGAGTTTCGAGATTATCTCTTAACCTAGAAGGAATTTCGATGAACCCTTTTGACACAACGTAGTAGACATCCTGATAGTTACCCACGTAAAATTTCAGAATTTTTGGAGTTGTAAAAGTAGTTTTTTGATATTTTACAAAACAGACAAATGTTCCTGAAAAATTCTGACTGGCAAACTTTTGTTGTTAACTAAAGTAGTTTTTATGGGGTAACCATGAGTTTTTTGATATGGTGGTTTAAACGAAGTTTATAAATATAGATATTATCTTCAAAACTCATATTTTACCTGAACTAAGGTTTGTGAGATATGGTGTATTAGGTGATTGGGAAATTACCGTGTCCGTGGTCAGAGTATAAACGAAGTTTGTGACATGAAATTGAAAAGGAACATGGCTACCAGGCGCATGTGGATGAACACAAGTCTTCCAAAGCTGACAAAGGCGAGAACATCAAACACAACTCTAAGCATAGTCTTCATAATAAAGGTATGTTTCGTAAAACTGAATCCGGCATTACTTTAATTATGGGTGATTGTTATGTTTGTAAAATTCCTGGCCATACGGCAATAAAGTGTAGACAACATAAAACCTTAATAAGTAGAAAGTTAATGCTAATTTAGTTGAAACAACATGAACCATGATGTCGGAAGTTATTTTAATAACCAATGTGAGAGACTGGTGGGTGGACTCTGGAGCCACTAAGTATGTTTGTTGAAACAGAGACCTGTTGACCTCTTATCAGAGGATAAGATATGTCGAGAAACTCTATATGAGTAACTCATCTGCGACAGAGGTTGCATAAAAGGGAAAGGTCGAGCATAAGTTCATATCTGTAATATTCTCACACTGAGTGAAGTTTTCATGTTCCGAGCATATGAAATAATATTGTATCTTGTTCTCTTGAAGATGGTAAAAGATTGAAGATCTTAATTAAATGTGGAAAACTTGTTATAACTAAGGGTATTGATTTTTTAGGAAACAGTTATAGGACTTAGGGTCTATATAAGTTTGAAGGAAAATCTGATGAAGTGAACATAGTTGATTCTTGTGCTTTCTTTTGTGTGTCTTTGAATGTTTTGCATGGTAGACTTGGAACCGTAAAATTATAAGTCAATGTATAAACTGCCTAGCATAGGCTTCGTACCCAAATTTAGTTTGGATCTTGAACACAAAATTGAAATGAATATGGTATAAAATCTTTTAGCACAAATGTTCATAGTAATTCTAATCCCTTAGAATAATTCAGTTAGGCCTAGTTGACATGAGTTCAACCCAATACCACTATGGTAAAAGATGGTTTATAACTTCCGTAGATGATTATATGAGGTACTATCTTGTATAATTGCTTAGGGATAAGGATGATGCCATAGAAGCCTTAAGATGTATAAAATTGAAGTTGATAACCAATTAGAAGCCTTGAACATATTAATTGTATCCTTAAGAAGATCATAATTACCATGTTGATTAGTTCAGGATTACCTGCGGTCTTGTGGGAGGAGGAAGTCCTCTTAACTAGTATATCCTGAATATAGTACCCTTAAGGATCAGATGAAACTCCATATGATTTATGGAAAGGTAGATGACCTTCTTATGAATATGTCAAAGTGTGGGGGTGTTTGACTAAGATTGTCATTCCTCTTCCTAGAAGAACTAGATAGAAACCAAAAATGGTGATTGTGTCTTCATATAAGGTATGCTGAGTATACTTCTACATACAGATTTTTGGTTGTGTGTTCTGATTTTTAATACTTTTGGTGTGATTTTTCTAATTTTGTTGTGAATACTATTACATAATCTAGGGATGCTGAGTTCTTTAAACATGTTTATTCTTAAACCTGTACCTCATTAGAGATGTGTTGTTGATCCCCTAGATTTATTTTCAAATAGTCAGAACTTATCTTAAAGGAAGATGAAGTTAAGGTTGAGCCTGAGAGAAGTAAAACAATTAGACTTGAGACTTTTTATGAAGCCGAATTCATAACATGCCTAGCGTAGTCTAAGCCCTGGACTTGTAAAGAAGCCTTGATATCTACTGAAACCCCATTCTGGGAAGAAGCTTCATTTAGTGAAATGAACTCAGTCCGTCGGAACCTGACTTGGGAGGTTTATAGTTTACCTCCATAGAGTAAGACCATGAGATGTAAATGAGTCTTTAAGAGGAAACATTAGGTATATGGAATTGTAGAAAAATATTAGGCTAAGTTGGTAGCTAAAGGCTATAAACTAAAAGAAGATGTATATTTCCTTGATTCTTATTCACATGTGACGAGATTTACTTACGTTGAGATGCTAATTGTTATTGCTGTCATAAACAAATTAGAGATACATCAGATGGATGTTAAGACAGCTTTTCTAAAATCGTGAATTAGATAAAGAAATTTACATAGACCAACCTGAGGACTTTGTTGTGAAAGGTTATGATGACAAAGTTTGTAAGTTGAACAAAATTTTGTATGGTTTATAAAATAAGCACGTAAACAGTGACATGGAAAATTTGATCATGTGATAATGTGTAGTGGATTTAAGTTAATGAATCTCACAAGTATATTTACAAGTAACTTATTAAGGATGCCTGTGTGATTGTATGCTTGTATGTTGATGATATGCTTATACTTGATACAAACATAGATGTGATTAATTCCACTAAAAACATGCGCTGAATGAGAACGTTGACTTGAAAGACTTAGGCCCTGTTGATGTAATCTTAGGGATGAGGATTAGAAAATAATCTAACATATGTAGTCTTAGTAATTCTCATTATTTTGAATTTGTGCTTAAGAGATACAATCAGTGTGATTGTAAGCCTTCTTGTACTCCATACAATTATTCTTGTAGACTCAAGAAAAAAGGGTAATGGAGTATCTTAACTTGAATACTCAAGAGTTATATGATGTCTGATGAATTAATTGAACTGTAAGAGTCCAGACATTGCCTATATTGTGAGTAAGTTAAGTAGATATAATTATAGTCCAGAGAAATAGCATTCAGATGCACTGAGTAGAGTATTATGGTACCTAAAATACTCTATTGCCTTTTATTTGATTTATCAAAGGTATCTTGCTGTCCTTGAGGGACTTTGTGATGTAAACTGGATAGTTGACTCAGAGGAGTCTAAGTCCACGAGTGGATATGTTTCACTCTATCATCAGAGTTTGTTTTTGCAAAGATTTACAAACAAACATATATTGCTCAATTCATTATGGAATCTTAGAGTATTGAGTTAGATAAAGCACGAGAGGGGGCCGAGTGCCTAAGATGTTTTTTAGAAGACATTCCTCTCTGGCATAGGCCTGTGCCAGCTATATCTATACATTGTGTTAGCCAAGATATAATAGCTAAAACTGAAAAATAACTAATCTCAATCGACATTATTTCCATTGATTGGATAAAGTCCAAGGAGAATATCGCGCAATATTTGACGAAAGGTTTATCCCAAGAGATAGTTAGAAATGCATCGATGGGGAAGGGGCTTAAGCTCATAAATTAAACTTGCCATGAAGGATACTCAACCTTGCTGAATGGAGATCCCAAGATCAAGGTTTCGAATGAGACAACTAATTTGTGGTGGGTAAAGGTAAACACTATCATAGAATTTTATTCTCTGTCCCCTCCTTATGGTGTAGATGTGATAGTGGGACTGCATGTGAAGGATGACTTTTAAGAAGTCTTAATGAGTTTTATAGTTTCAATTTAAGATTGAAGTGGGGTGTAGCAGTAACACTCTTTATGGAAACTCACCTATCTGAATGAGGAAGTGGGCCGCTTCCTATGAGAATATGAGCTTTGATTCTCTAGAGCATTCTGAGAAACAGGATATGTCCAGGGCCAAATTGGACAAAACGGCACGAGCTTGGCAGCAATCTTGGAGATATCACCCGTGGTTGTTATCAAGAATTACATCAAATGCTAGCAGTTCAAGACATAGTTCACTGTCTCTAGCAAGTAATTCCGATAATATCTCACTAAGCAAAGGTTCAAGACCTCATGGACACCTCTGCCTAAAATGGTATTTCCTGTGCTTTTTATGTGATTTTCGTTTTGATGGTTTTGGTATTACTGGAACTTAGGACCTAAAGGTCACTAAGGGTTCACTAGTTCATGCTTTTTCACTTTGGTGAAAGATACCTATAGTCTCACCATGTGAGAACTAAAGATGAAAGCTCTCAATACTATTATGATTTATGCAATCCATATTATGACCCTGGGTCAACACACTTTTGTGTGAGGGAGAGGACGTAGAAATGACTAGTATGATTTCAACACTTGCACGATCAGTCTGTTTGGATCGTGAGGTTGGGATGTTGATTTGCCAAGATCTATCTGTGTTTTCATGTTTTATTGAGTTTTCATTCATGTGGGGATTGTTGGAAAACGATTAATAAAAAAAATAATTTTTTAAAGTTTTAATAAAAAATTATAATTTATTGTTTTATTTTGTGAATAAAACTTTTTAGTCCCACATCGTGGAGTTTCCAATTTTTAGTAGTTTTAAGAAAACTATATAAACCTTTTAGTCCCACATCGCGGAGTTTTTCTTCTTAAGTTGTATTTGTCAATTATATAAACAAATTCACTATTTTTGTAAAATCTATGGGAAAGGGGTTGCTCTATATTTAGAGGGACCCCCAAGGGAAAAAAATATTTTATATTGTTGTCTCAAGCGTTCGAGATTTTCCTTTATGGTTTTTTCGGAGTTGCCAAGCTCAAGTTGAGCATCTACTACATATGCTAGTAGTAGGTGTATTAGGGTGTTTTATCCTGGAGATATCCGTCCTGTCAGGGCTATAGCATCACTCTTGAGTGTAGCCGGGCGCTAATGTCTTAAGGGCAACGTGTTGAACACGTGACTCACTCTGTTTTTCCAAAGTTTTGCTTTATTGTTGTTCCGGAGATATAGGAAGCTCATTCGTTTCATCAAATCGATCACTTCCATTATAAAGGAGCTAAGTATCAATAACTTTTGCTTATTTGATTTTTCCTTGTTTTTGATTATTGCACCCAACAATAATTTGGGTTACCTAGATGCAATATGAGTATACGCTGTATTGCACAATAAAGTTCGTAGAGATGCTTTTGAAGGGGAAGTTATATCAAGAAAACAAGAAGAAAATCTAGTGCAACAGCGCGACAAACAAAGAGGTAACTTCTCTGTCAGACTGCTACAATTGGTTTGGTAACATCATGCCAATTTGTGTCTAATAAGCACCTAACTTTGATTATTTGTAGAGGCAGTGCGGTTGAGGCAAATGGATGCAAAAAGAGGTTGCCATGTTTTCCTGAGGTTTATTCATTAAACCCATGAACATTACAAGTGTGTTTTTGCCAAGGATTCAAAAAGATTCATTCAAGAAAATGTAAAATCAAATGACAGTATTAATTACCAAATCCAGTATCATCAAGACTTAAAATTGCTTGACACAGGTTCAAGCTAGACTACATATAAGCCTAAAGGTTATATAAACCTCAAACAGGTCTGCTGACGCGTTTGCAAGGAACTAAATCAGACTCAAACGGATAAAACCGGTGAATGTCGTTAAGTTTACCTGGAGATTCCATTTCAGTGCAACTATTACTGCTAAAGTCCTACCTTATTACCACTATAATAACTACCGATGATTATAGATGGGCATTTAGATATTCTCCAAACATTTAAGATATCCCATAACCTTGTCTATGGGTTGGGAATAAAAATATCGTCCCTAATTTTTTCGGGGTCGCCCATGAAAATGCCAAGTTTTATATCTTATCTTACAAAAACAAATGTGTTTTTCCTGATCTGACGGACGTAAGTGAGCCTTTTTAAGCCATCGAGGGCTCCCATTGCTTTGATAACGCAAGCAAGTGCAAAAGATAAATCTTGGCTCAAAATACACCCCCTTCTTACGCCCCTATCCGACGCCCTAAATTCGACTTTGACTCCCTTAAATTTCCATGCAATCCCATTTATAATGGTAAGTTTCCAAAGATAAGCCGCAATTAAATCCAATTTATATCAAATTTTCAAAAATAAAGTCCTGATTTATGGTTCTGTTGATCCTTCTCCCAATTATGTCTATAGGTTACGCAAATCAAAAATGTAGCTTCCATAAAGAATCTGCCATTCCAGTTGCTAAAGCCTAAATTCCATCCATTATTCATACGTTTCGAATAAAAAAATCCACATTAACACTCCATTTTTTCCGCTCTCGGAGATGTTCAATTACATAAACCTCAAAAGAGGCCATCTTCCAAAGGTTCACAACTGCTTTCTCACCGTACTCTTCAAGATTCATCGGTCAATCCTGTAAGTTTGTTTATGGGCATTTTTGATTTGTCTTTTTTTCTTTTTGAAATGTTCCTTTGATTCGATCAGTGGAGATGCTCAACTACATAAATCTCAAAAGACCATACGTTCTCATTTTTTTTCTTCACCCATACTCTACCAAGATTACTCGATCATTCTCTGTTAGCTTGACTATGGACGTTACAGCATGGGTCGTATCCTAACATGGTGACCGTGTACGGAACTCATTCTGCAAGTTCTTAACCATGCTACGATTCTGATGATTGCAACAGAATTCATGCTACCATTGTAGATTTTTGGACATCGAGAAAGCCCTACCATCCCCCTCAGGCAAGTTACTCATATCAACACTAAACTACCCATCTTTCATTGTTGAGTTTGTCAGATTTTGTGTGTCACACTTTTAGAGCAAGTTGCTTTCACCATAGTCTATGATTTCGTATGATTTGAAACATAAAAAGTGTGATTATATTAGAGTTAAGAAAAGTCTGATATTAGTTCATTCTTTTGTAAACAGCATATCTCTCTGTCAATTTTGAGTTAAAAGCGTTTGTCTTTTCAGTAGTATCGTGTTTGGGATTTTCGGTGCAATTTGTAGTCACTTCATTTAAGCAAGCAGCGGGATTTGGTTCAGCGGAACCATATATACAGATCTAGCCTTATGATGCCCGTGTCTAAATGATGCCATATTGGTACCAATTCGAGCAGCATGCAAGAGTTTGGGGGCAGAAGACAGTTTCGATGGAGGGAAAGTTGAAGGTTTGATACTTAAATTTGTTGATCATCAACTATGACAGCGACGGGTACTTCAACAGCTTGCAACGATACACACACTGCTTTGAGTTTGCAAATAGGGTTGCTTGAGAGATAGGTTTTTGCACCCGTAGGTAGTCATGTATTTGATTCGGTTCTATGTACTTAGTTTTAAGTCTTCTTTATACGGAACTTTCTAATGTTTGAGTTGCAGATATCCTAAGGACTAGCACAAGATGATACTTGGAAAGCACCAGGGCAGGTAACAATTAAATTGTTTTTTCAAGATTTTGATGTATGAATACCTATCAGTTATTACAATTGAGACATTATTAAAGAATCGGAGAATTAAAAAGCCAAAAAACGGTGTTGGCTATTCTTCCTCAAAACGGAGTCATTTATCTCTAACTGAAATTCATTGACATTCAGGTGTTTAGAAGGTCTTTGCGCATTCAAAGTGCTCAATATGATATCTAAAGATGGGCTCTTCAATCCCGGAGTACTGTGTTCCCTACATGTCATTACTACTTTACTTTGCCTGCTTATATGAACCAGCAATCACTTTACATGTATGAGAAAGATAAGTGAAAAGACTGCAGAACTTATACAGGGAAATAGTAACATCTATCTGGAGAGCTAAAAAGATATGGCTAATATGTTGTAATTGGTAATTCGGTCCACGGAATCCTAAAATCCCTCGCAACATAAATTTTGACTGAATGGTTGTCTGATAGTCCAAACACTAGATGGGTTGATGTAAAGATAAGAGAGAAATCGAAGAAGCATGGCTGAAGATGTCCCAAAATTTTGTAAGATATAGATAATGGGATGGTTATAAAATCTGATTTATTTTTGCTTTAAAGATGGGCAGTGGAATGATAAGAATTTTTCTTCTAAAGATATTCTTATTTACCTTGCAGTTCAAGATTGATCTCTGTTTCAAACATGTCAAAGTGGTACATTTGGTAGTTATGATTATAGCCAACTTCTTGACTCATTGGAGGGGAAAGATAACTCATTTGGAAACAAGGTGGATGACGGTTACAAGTAAGAACAATCACAACTCTTCTGCTTTTCTTTTTCTATTTTTTTCTCCATTCGGTTCAGTCATCGACCCGACGGAAAATGAGAGCAATGATAATGTTTATAGTTAAATCTTTGTTTTTCTCCATATTATGTTGCGTGGACAACCGGCTCTGGTGAATTCAGCTGTCACTGGACATGCAGTTGCACAATACGCAAGGGAATTTGGAAACATCAAGGCATTCCCAGTACCCTAAATTTAAAGTTGATGATAACGTGCATTCGTTTTATACAGAATAATATCCAAAAAAAAAATCTGAAACAAAAGTGGACGCTTGAAGCTTGCCTATTTCCTACTTTTGTACATTTCTTGACAGAAGAAAAATTATACTTCTGAAAAATGTGATTTGGATGAGAAATTACACTTACGTTATCACTTATACTTTGGGCAGAACATCTCATCCGTCGATCCGATGACTATCTAGGGAAAAACATTTAACAACGTCCTAGGAAAAAAGTAAAATTTGCCATCTAACTATAATTTTTATGATCAGATTTTCAGCATGTTTAGTTAGAATAGCACATATAGTTCTATTTTGACCATAGAAAAGATCAGAAAGCCTTGGTCTTTTTAGCATGAATTGGGTCTGTTTATTTTGTTAATATACATAAATATCTTTCTTTTTTAATGTATTGCACACTTTAGTCCACTTCCTTAGGCGATAAACTCACGGGATAGTACCAAAGAACCTAATCTGGAAACTCGATCCCTTGCTTCGTGTTGGTGACATATATATTTCCTACACAAATTTACGATTCTGGAGGTAATTTTTGCTGGCTTATGTGTTCTTTCATCAGGTATCTCAGCTTACTCTTATTGACAATTGATTGTATCTTGATATCCAATTCTTGTACCATTCATTTTGTTGTATCTTCTCTTATTATGACTCCCAGCTACAATGGAGATAAGATTTAGTCACGACTTTGAAGTTATTAAAATTTTCCTTAACTTCTACTAATTTTATACAATGATTGATCCGCAGCATATGTTGTTGTAAAGAACTCTTCATGATTCATCAACCCAATACTAACAGACCAACCATTCCTCAACGGGAATGGAGTTGGTTAGAATGTGGGAGGGCTGCCCGTCCATGGGACTCCAAAAGCATTACCATGATCTACAAGTAGTCTAAGCATATGAAGGAAATGTAGAGCAATGTTCTTTCTTTTCTCACGGTAGTTTCTTGATTGTTAACGTAATGTCAAGTAATGGGCTCTATTGGTATTGCTTTTGTTCATTGTTGGTGGTGGAGGGTGATGTCAGTGCGGTTCTTTTTGCTGTTAAAGGGTTTTGGTGGTGATAATCTGTGCACCAACAATAATCATGGTACAATAAAATTTTGAAGCTCCAGCCATATATCTTATTTGTACCTTCAACAATTGCAATGTTTGATATTTTTTTATCTTGGAAATTGAAGCTGCTGTCTGCGAGAATCTGAAGATAGATCTCCTCCTCACATCTTCCCCTGCGATGGGCCCAAAAGTGGCCCCTTGCTAATCCCATAGAGTGAGGCCCAATTTTATTGTATACCAAGTAATGCAGATTTCTTCACATCTGTATAACCGGTTCTTACCTGGATAATAAATAAAAATTCCATACTCTTTTTAAGTGAAGGTAATGGGAAGTCGTTACGTATTAGTGGGAAGGTCTTAAAAAGACATGATATCTAGGATTTAATATTTTTTTAGGTAAAAGTTTATCTCCGGAACTAGGATCAAGGTTGGTAAAAATTATGACATGTCTGCCATCTCATAGGAAGGGGCAAAAGAAGAAAGTTATATCTTTACCTTTTCTGCGACCCAAAGTATATTGACACACCATTAATTATTTATTCAAAAACTAAATTTTCTTAATTAAATTTTTTTATTAGGGTAATAAGACCTTGGCGTTGGAGATGCTGTTAATTTGTCGTACATGTCTAAAGGTCAGACCATAGAATTCTTTGTGGTATCCATGCTTATGGTTAGTATAAATATAAAGCATAAAATATAAGGAGACCATAAACTGTTAATTTTGCCGTATTAATTATGCTAATAAAGCATAATCTATAACCATGAATATTACTCACATACGTACTCCTTTGTGTAAATTTAAATTTATGATGCATATTTACACAAGCACCATATGTCAATAACAAGAAAAAATGTTGGTGTTATATATGTACAACAAGGAGATCCGGAGATCACTGTTACCGACAACAAATAAAAACCCGGAAAGTTATAGCACGGGTCATCCCTAGAAACCATGCGCCTTCTGTTCCATTCATCCGACGGTTCTGGATGGATATTTCAAGGCAATCAACGTCCCATATTCCTCTAAAATTGGAGGAAACCGAAGGAGATAAATCGTGGCTGAAATTACACCCCCTTCGTACGCCCTCATCCAACGTCTCAGAATCAACTACTTCATCCGTTATGCCATGATGGTCATAAGGTTGCCAAAAATAAGCCGTCATTATTAGGATTTTATTGAGCTTATTTTGCTTCAGCTTTTCTTCCGTAACGGATAATATAACTTCAGCATAAAAAATCATAACTAAATTAATTGCTCAATATCCTAAATCCTGATTAGTTTTGTTATTGGGATGTCTAGGTGGTTTCTCTGGAAGGTATCTCCGATTGATTAATTGTCTTCTGTTGAACAATGAGTTGTTATTTTTCGATGAGGTTTTAAATTCTGAATAAGTAATGAAAATTTTGTTGTTGTTCTGATTTGATGAATACCGACAGTTCCATTGTAAGTTGTGGTTTTCTTAGCAGTGGCGGATGTGGCATGTAGGTTGTGGTGTTCTTACCCCGTATTCTCGATTGATTGGCAATTATTACGATTTTAAGGGTTTTTATTTTTTATTTCATTCTACATATGATTTGTGTTTGGGTCAAACCACCATCATAGGGGTTTCCTTTATTTTCTTATGATTTTTTACCTAACTGCAAGTTAGATTTGAGCAAAATATTTGTGTTTGTAATTTTGTATAACTCTTGATTCTGCATCTTCTATGAGGAACTCATACTTGGTTTAGATTGATATTTTTAGAGTTTTGGAATTTGGAAGATTCCCGGTGAAGATTGGGACATAAAACATGATTCTGATAAATACTAAGTTCAATTATTTGGATCTGTTGAATGGTAAGTGTTTCAGGATTGCAGGACCTCAATGCTTGATTTTAATTTGCTCACTGCTTTGTACTTTGTTTTGCTTTGAGTATGATATTGTTGTTCTTTAATTCAGTTTATGCTTACATGAATAACTTCTTCCCTCTGAATGGATGCATAAAGTTTTTGTGATCCAAGCACTCTTGCCTCCCCTGCCTTCATGATTATCTTTATGTTCTTTTAACAACAAAGAGAGTAATGATCTGGAATCAATAGTTTATTTTGTGAATTAAGGTTTTTTCAAAGATTACAGAATTGTTCAGGTGAGGAAGATATCTGAATCTTGAAATTCATCTTCATGGTTCTTTCAGTGGCAACAATTAAGAAAACGGGGATGACAACTTCATTAATTACTACTACCAAATTCCGTACTCGAAACAGGTTGACCTCCTTGGTTTTCTCATGGTACAATCCTCTTCCAGCTGAGCCCCCCTTTCTCCTCGGTCCACAGATAAAAAATGTGACACACTGCTCTTAGGAAGCAGTAAGCATCTCGGTTCAAGTTTGCACTGAGATACAAAGGCTTCTTATTCCACAATAACGAAAGCACTTTTTCACTCTTTCATATACTAGGGGACGCCGCACTTTATCACCGGTTACGACTTACAAATCATCAAATTGGAATACTTTCTGGGTCTTGACAAAATTCATCTCTAGACTTCCCTGTAAGTTCCCAACTTCACTTTGTTTTGTTTTGTTTTTTATTTGCTTTTATTGAATGGCTTGACAAAGAAATTCACACATTTGAGAATGATCATGAAACTAACATTCGATGGAGCATTTCTGAATTTATTCATACCTGTAAATCATAATACATTTAGTTATTCTGACCATTTCAGTAGTCCTATAGATACGATTGAGTTGCGCCTCTGCTTTGAATTACCATGTTAAGCTATCTCTGGAACAAACCATTGCAATAATTTGAAAAACTTTAATTGGTTAATGAACATGATTCTGATCAGTTCACTGACTCAAGCAATCTAATCTCATGTCTAAGACAACCACTACTCTAAGTACTACGTCAAAATATCTCTGAAACTAATTATAGGTAGAATCATTTAGGAAATTATTCTTGGCTGACTCAGGGTGATGAACTTCATGGGGTTGTACCAAAGAACCTAATATGGAAATTTGATCTTCTGCTTTGCATCGGTGAAGTATATCCCCTTCTAAAAAAAATTAGGCTTTTGGTCTGTTACCCTTTCGACCAATTGTCTCATTAGGTTGCTCTGCTGCTTTAGTTGTGGGCAGAAAATAAAAAAAATTGTGTTTTTTGGAAGTTTGAAGTAGAAAATGCCTATAGGATGTGTTTTATGATTCCACTAAGCATTTTACCATGTATTTTCAACTTATTATATGGCTTAAACTTGATTGAAATTGTGTAAATTATGATAATTCTTCCTCAATATGGAAATAGGTTGGCCTGTTATCCAAAATTTGCTCCATAACACTATTTTTGTATTCTACTTCTATTGCAGGTAAATATAATAGATGAGGCAATTGCGTGTTTTTGTATTTGGTAGGGTTCTTCGTCCTTACATCATTTATGACTTTTACCATATATCAAGATACAAAATACCTTGATTCAATGATCAACAGATTTTAATGTGCCAACAGATTCAATTGGCGCTCGGTAAAAGGACTTAATGATATTATAGTCAGTCAAGAAACTTTCTAACAATCAAGCGAGCAATCGATATAATTAGGGCTTTCTCCAAGATGATTTTAGTTACAGAAAATGGGTATGTCTCCCTATGAGAAATATAAACTCTATTTAGAACATATGGATATCTTCATGTGTATATGTTGGCTAAAGAACTAATAATGTAACTGAGAAGAAGATACTTATCTCAAACCGATGTTGCTGGAGATGCACAGAAAATGTAGAGGCACGTATACGATACGCTGTCCTAAAGGCAATATCGCCTGCTACTCCGCTGAGATGCTATATCAGTTGGCGAGTCACCTCCAGGATACAACTACTGATAGTACCCCTCAATGTAGCATACAAAGAGAGTACCCTTAGAACTTGGCAGTGTTAGCAAAAGCTAAAAACAGAGAAACTAGAAATAAAAACATATTTTCTGAAAGCAGAGGGAGAGCAGAAGAAGAGATGTTTTTCTGTTGTGTGTTCAATGAGCTCAAGACTCGTCCCTTATATAGTGTTTAAGACGTTACAAACGAGAGGAAAAATGCATGCAACAAAACCATGCGTATGACAGAAATACTGGTAATGTTTGGTTGAAAACAGTATTGCCTTTGTCAGGCTTAGAGAAGTGTGTTGGCTTCATGCGTATGACAGAAATACTGGTAATGTTTGGTTGAAAACAGTGTTGCGCTTAGAGCAGTGTGTTGTTAAGAAACCAAGCCAAACACGTACGGACAAGAAAGCCAAAAAAAATGTACAGACAAGAAAGCCAGGACAAAACATGTGCAGACAAAGAAGAATATTCTTCTACATGTGTGTAAAACACGTACCAAAAGTTTTACCAAAAAGATAGGATCTAATGAACCCACACCCGAACCCGAGCCCGAGCCGACCCGACCGACCGGACGGACGGCGGCGGCGTGCGTGCTTCTGTGTGAAGCACCGCCCGTACGGGAAAGGCAACCTTGCCCTAGTCTAGTCCTTCCACCCTCACACAAAAGTCTAATGACCCAAGGGCCATGCCCTTTTAGCCAATTCTATGGTATTTAAGTCTAAAACTCTTTAGATTTTAGTCTATGTGGGACTATTTTTTTATCTATTCAAATGAAAAAACAAGTAGTGGGCAATAGGTCTAGAGATCAAAACATAGTCCATGCAAATTTGGTATAACAAAGACGTTTTTTCTAACAATCCCCCACATGAATGATAAAACATATCGACCAAATCCGAGAAAATATAATACATTAATATTAGGCTAAGGTGTCCCAGAGATTGAACCTTAACTTAGTGAGAGGTTACCGGAACTGCTTGTTGTTACGGTGAACACAATGTCTTGAACCGCTAACAGTGAGTGCAATTCAGAAATAACAACCACACTTTGATGTCTCAAAGAAAAAGAAAGCTGCCAAGCTCTTGCCGTTGTGCCCGTTTTGGCCTGGGCTAAATCTCGGACTTAATGAATGTCTCTAGAGAAAAAGCTCAAATTCTCATAGGAAGCGGCCCCACTTCCAACATCCACATAGGTGAGTCCATTAAGAGTGTCCTGCCACACTCCGCTTTAAGCAAAGTCATGGAACTCATTAAGATCTTGACAGATCATCCTAAAACATGCAGGCAGCACTATCATACGGTTACATCATAGGGAGGGACAAAGATAGTGCTCTCTAGATAACCCTTTCTTCAAAGGATCTGCAATATTCTCTTTATACCTCACAAAGTCTATAGAGATGATACCCGTAGAGAGTAGTTGTTTCACTGTCTTGTGTCTTCTTTGAAGATGTATAGATTTTCCGTTGTATACACTATTCTTTGCGCATCCAATAGCAGCTTGACTGTCACAGTGGATTGCGATCGAAGACACAGGCTTGGGCCAGAGTGGAATTCCTCCCAGGAAACCTCGTATCCATTCAGCTTCCTCCCCAGCTTTCTCCAAGGCTATAAACTCAGACTCCATGGTGGATCGAGCCATACATGTCTGTTTGGAAGACTTCCATGACACAGACGCACCACCAAGTGTGAAGATGAACCCACTAGTGGATTTGCACTCATCTGAGTCTGATATCCAGTTAGCATCACAGTACCCTTCTAGCACAGCAGGATACTTCCCAAAACTTAAGCAATAGTTTGAAGTTCCTCTCAGGTACCTTAGAACTCTGTAGAGAGCATTCCAGTGATCCTGCCCAGGGTTGCAAGTGTACCTGCTTAATCTACTCATAGTGTAGGCAATATCAGGTCTTGTACAGTTCATTAAATACATAAGACTGCCAATAACACGAGAATACTCAAGTTGATAAATACCCTCACCCTTGTTCTTTTTCAATTTACAATTGGGATCATAAGGAATAGTTGCAGGTTTAGTATTTTCATGATTAAATCTCTTAAGAACAGTTTCAACATAATGAGATTGACTAAGACTATATCCATCAGACATCTTTCTGATTTTCATCCCTAAGATTACATCAGCAGGGCCTAAGTCTTTCATGTCAAAGTTTTCGTTAAGCATGCTTTTAGTGGTATTAATACTATCAAGATTACTACCTAATATGAGCATATCATCAACATATAGGCACACAATAACATGAGAATCATCCACAAATTTAATGTAAACACATTTATCAGATTCATTAACCTTGAAGCCATTAGATATCATTACATGATTAAATTTTTAATGCCACTGTTTAGGTGCTTGTTTTAAACCATACAACGATTTTTTCAGTTTGCATACTTTGTATTCATAACCTTTCACAACAAAACCTTCAGGTTGGTCCATATAAATTTCTTCATTCAATTCACCATATAAAAAGGCAGTTTTAACATCCATTTGATGTATATGCAAATCATAAATAGAAGCAATAGCAATCAGCATCCGGATAGAAGTGATTCTTGTGACCGGTGAATAGGTATCAAAGAAATCTAATCCTTCCTGTTGTTTGTACCCCTTAGCTACCAACCTAGCTTTGTGTTTTTCTATAGTTCCATCTGTTCTAAGTTTCCTTTTGAAGACCCACTTGCAACCTATGGTTTTACTACCATGAGGTAAGTCTATAAGGTCCCAACTTTCATTTTGTTGAATGGAATCCCACTCATTAATTGAAGCTTCTTCCCAGAAGGGAGCTTCCGGATAGGTCAAAACTTCCTTATAAGTTAGGGGTTCAGTCTCTACCGTAAGAGTCACAAAATCTGGACCATAACTTTTCTCGGTTCTGACCCTCTTACTTCTTCTAGGTTCGGTTTCAGCATCTAGAGACGGGGGTTGACTAGTCGAAGGAACATCTGAGAGATCATCGCGGACCCTTTTATGAGGTCCAGACCCTAAAGGGAAAATGTGTTCGAAAAACACTGCATCTCTGGATTCCATTATGGTGTTCTCACCATTTACCATGAACCTATAAGCACTAGAGTGCTCAGGATATCCTAGGAAAACACAATCTATAGTTTTAGGTCCTATTTTGGTTTTCTTGGAACGAGGAGTGGCCACCTTGGCCAAACACCCCCACACTTTAAAGTATGCATAGGACGGTTGTCTTCCTTTCCATAACTCATATGGAGTTTTGTCGGATTTCTTAAATGGAACTCGGTTCAAGATATAGCATGCAGAGAGAATTGCTTCCCCCCACAGGTTCGAAGGTAGCCCTGAACTAGCTAACATAGCGTTCACCATATCTATGAGTGTTCGGTTTTTCCTTTCAGCTACTCCATTCGACTCGGGTGAAGAAGGTGCAGTAGTTTCATGAATGATGCCATTAAGTTTGCAGAATTCTCCTATAGGTATCACATACTCACCGCCTCGGTCTGACCTAAGAGTTTTAATAGTAACACCTATTTGGTTTTCTACTTCAAGTTTATATAATTTGAAAGCGACTAAGGCTTCATCTTTACTTCTAAGAAGATAAACCTGACAGTATCTTGAGTGATCATCTATAAAAGTGATGTACCATTTTTTACCTCCTCTAGTTGGCGTTGATTTCAAATCTCCCAAATCCGAGTGGATTAACTCTAGGGGAGTTGTACTACGTTCAACCCTTTTGTTGAAGGGTTTTCTTGCATATTTAGATTCAACACAAATTTCACATTTATAACCTCTATCAATGTTTATTTTAGGAATGCATCCTAATTTAGCAAGTCTTTCAATGGATTTGAAATTAACATGTCCTAGTCTATCATGCCAAACATGTGAGGAGTCACAAACATAAGCAGAAGAAGATGCATTGTCATTCAAGTTCAAAGAAAGTACACTAAGCTTAATCATGTTTTCAGTGACATATCCTTTTCCTACGAAGTCACCACCCTTAGAGATTACAACTGTGTTAGACTCAGCTACAAATTTAAAACCTTTCCCAAGTAAGATGGTTTCTGAGATAAGATTCTTGCATATATCCGGGACGTGATACACGTCATTCAATGCGAGAGTTTTTCCTGAAGTGAGCTTCAATTCAACCTTGCCTTTTCCTACCACTTTAGAGGTAGAAGAGTTTCCCATAAACAATTTCTCATCGTCTCCTACTTTTTTATAGGAGTAGAAAGCATTTCTGAACTTACAGACATGCCTGGTGGCTCCAGAATCAAGCCACCAGTCTCTCACATTGGTCACATTAGAGACAAGGTTGACTTCAGACACCATGCCAGTAAAATATCCATAATCATCTACTACGTTTGCTTTATTTTTCTGTTTAGGATCATTTTGGTCTTTTTAGGTGCCCTACAGTCTTTGGCCATATGACCAGTTTTCCCACAGTTATAGCAGTCGCCTTTGATGGTGTTTTTGGAGACACCACCCTTTGGCTTAAGATGTTTACCTTTGGAGTTACGTTGTTTGTTACGTTTACCATTTTTGCTGGATTCTCCGTGCCTTTTCTTTGACGCAGCATTGTCGTCCAGGACATGAGCTTTGTTGGACATGTCTTTGCTCAGCATCAGGCTTTTGTCCTTGCAGCACAGAAGTTCCTCCACCTGGATCTTTTTTCCCAGCTCCACCATGGTGATTTCGCGATTCTTGTGTCGCAGCCTCCTCTTGTACTCGTTCCATGAGGGTGGTATCTTTTCAATTACTGCAGATACTTGTAGAGATTCATCAATATGCATTCCTTCAGCAAGAATTTCGTTGATGAGTAGCTGGAGTTCGACGAATTGTTCTACAACAGGCTTTTCATCAGTCATCTTATATTCCAGGAACCTAGCTACCAGGAACTTCTTGCTTCCAGCAGCCTCTGCAAGATATTTTTCTTCTAGGGCTTCCCAGAAATCAAAATCAGTAAAATTCTCTTTTGCATTATAAAAGTCGTACAAGGAGTCATCCATACAGTTAAGAATGTGGTTTTTGCACATGTAATTCTTCCTAGTCCACCTATCCAGTCTATCTTCATAGCCACGGTCATGAATCCTTCTTGAGGGTCTTTCTAAGGCAACTTCATATAGCCTTTGGTCTTTTAATAAGAATAACATTTTGGACTGCCATCGTTTAAAGTCTTTGCCACTAAACTTTGGGGGTTTGTCTACAGTACTCTTTCCCATGTTGTTACAAAAAATATAGTAAAGGCGATATTGCCTTTAGATTGTTGGCTAAAGAACTAATAATGTAACTGAGAAGAAGATACTTAGCTCAAACCGATGTTGCTGGAGATGCACAGAAAATGTAGAGGCACGTATACGATACGCTTTCCTAAAGGCAATATCGCCTGCTACTCCGCTGAGATGCTATAGCAGTTGGCGAGTCACCTCCAGGATACAACTACTGATAGTACCCCTCAATGTAGCATACAAAGAGAGTACCCTTAGAACTTGGAAGTGTTAGCAAAAGCTAAAAACAGAGAAACTAGAAATAAAAACATATTTCCTAAAGAAGAGGGAGAGCAGAAGAAGAGATGTTTTTATGTTGTGTGTTCAATGAGCTCAAGACTCGTCCCTTATATAGTGTTTAAGACGTTACAAACGAGAGGAAAAATGCATGCAACAAAACCATGCGTATGACAGAAATACTGGTAATGTTTGGTTGAAAACAGTATTGCCTTTGTCAGGCTTAGAGCAGTGTGTTGGCTTCATGCGTATGTCAGAAATACTGGTAATGTTTGGTTGAAAACAGTGTTGCGCTTAGAGCAGTGTGTTGTTAAGAAACCAAGCCAAACACGTACGGACAAGAAAGCCAAAACAAATATGTACAGACAAGAAATCCAGGACAAAACATGTGCAGAAAAATAAGAAGATTCTTCTACATGTGTGTAAAACACGTACCAAAATTTTTAGAATAAAGATAGGATCAAATGAACCCACACCCACACCCACACCCGAACCCGAGCCCGACCGGACGGCGGCGGCGTGCGTGCTTCTGTGCGAAGCACCGCACGTACGGGAAAGGCAACCTTGCCCTAGTCTAGTCCTTCCCCCCTCACACAAAAGTCTAATGACCCAAGGGCCATGCCCTTTTAGCCAATTCTATGGTATTTAAGTCTAAAACTCTTTAGATTTTAGTCTATGTGGGACTATTGTTTTATCTATTCAAATGAAAAAACAAGTAGTGGGAAATAGGTCTAGAGATCAAAACATAGTCCATGCAAATTTGGTATAACAAAGACGTTTTTTCTAACAATCCCCCACATGAATGATAAAACATATCGACCAAATCCGAGAAAACATAATACATCAATATTAGGCTAAGGTGTCCCAGAGATTGAACCTTAACTTAGTGAGAGGTTACCGGAACTGCTTTTTGTTACGGTGAACACAATGTATTGAACCGCTAACAGTGAGTGCAATTTAGAAATAACAACCACACTTTGATGTCTCAAAGAAAAAGAAAGCTGCCAAGCTCTTGCCGTTGTGCCCGTTTTGGACGTGGGCTAAATCCCGGACTTAATGAATGTCTCTAGAGAAAAAGCTCAAATTATCATAGGAAGCGGCCCCACTTCCAACATCCACATAGGTGAGTCCATTAAGAGTGTCCTGCCACACTCCGCTTTAAGAAAAGTCATGGAACTCATTAAGATCTTGACAGATCATCCTAAAACATGCAGGCAGCACTATCATACGGTTACATCATAGGAAGGGACAAAGATAGTGCTCTCTTGACATCACCAAAAATTAGTTATCTCATTGAACCTTATTCTTGGAGCTCCATTCACAAGGTTGAGTGTCCTTCATGGAGATTTATTCTATGAGCTTGAGTCCCATCCCCTTCGATGTGGATCTAACTACCTCTCTAGATAACCCTTTCGTCAAAGGATCTGCAATATTCTCTTTAGACCTCACAAAGTCTATAGAGATGATACCAGTAGAGAGTAGTTGTTTCACTGTCTTGTGTCTTCTTTGAAGATGTATATATTTTCCGTTGTATACACTATTCTTTGCGCATCCAATAGCAGCTTGACTGTCACAGTGGATTGCGATCGAAGACACAGGCTTGGGCCAGAGTGGAATTCCTCTCAGGAAACCTCGTATCCATTCAGCTTCCTCCCCAGCTTTTTCCAAGGCTATAAACTCAGACTCCATGGTGGATCGAGCAATACATGTCTGTTTGGAAGACTTCCATGACACAGACGCACCACCAAGTGTGAAGATGTACCCACTAGTGGATTTGCACTCATCTGAGTCTGATATCCAGTTAGCATCACAGTACCCTTCTAGCACATCAGGATACTTCCCAAAACTTAAGCAATAGTTTGAAGTTCCTCTCAGGTACCTTAGAACTCTGTAGAGAGCATTCCAGTGATCCTGCCCAGGGTTGCAATTGTACCTGCTTAATCTACTCACAGTGTAGGCAATATCAGGTCTTGTACAGTTCATTAAATACATAAGACTGCCAATAACACGAGAATACTCAAGTTGATAAATACCCTCACCCTTGTTCTTTTTAAATTTACAATTGGGATCAAAAAGAGTAGTTGCAGGTTTAGCATTTTCATGATTAAATCTCTTAAGAACAGTTTCAACATAATGAGATTGACTAAGACTATATCCATCAGACATCTTTCTGATTTTCATCCCTAAGATTACATCAGCAGGGCCTAAGTCTTTCATGTCAAAGTTTTCGTTAAGCATGCTTTTAGTGGTATTAATCTATCAAGGTTACTACCTAATATGAGCATATCGTCAACATATATGCACACAATAACATGAGAATCATCCACAGATTTAATGTAAACACATTTATCAGATTCATTAACCTTGAAGCCATTAGATATCATTACATGATTAAATTTTTCATGCCACTGTTTAGGTGCTTGTTTTAAACCATACAAAGATTTTTTCAGTTTGCATACTTTATCTTCATAACCTTTTACAACAAAACCTTCAGGTTGGTCCATATAAATTTCTTCATTCAATTCACCATATAAAAAAGCAGTTTTAACATCCATCTGGTGTATATGCAAATCATAAATAGAAGCAATAACAATCAACATCCGGATAGAAGTGATTCTTGTGACCGGTGAATAGGTATCAAAGAAATCTAATCCTTCATGTTGTCTATACCCCTTAGCTACCAACCTAGCTTTGTGTTTTTCTATAGTTCCATCTGTTCTAAGTTTCCTTTTGAAGACCCACTTGCAACCTATGGTTTTACTACCAGGAGGTAAGTCTACAAGGTCCCAAGTTTCATTTTTTTGAATGGAATCCCACTCATTATTTGAAGCTTCTTCCCAGAAGGGAGCTTCCGGAGAGGTCATAGCTTCCTTATAAGTTTGGGGTTCAGACTCTACCGTAAGAGTCACAAAATCTGGACCAAAACTTTTCTCGGTTCTGACCCTCTTACTTCTTCTAGGTTCGGTTTCAGCATCTAGAGACGGGGGTTCACTAGTCGAAGGAACATCTGAGAGATCATCGCAGACCCTTTTATGAGGTCCAGACCCTAAAGGGAAAATGTGTTCGAAAAACACTGCATCTCTGGATTCCATTATGGTGTTCTCACCAATTACCATGAACCTATAAGCACTAGTGTGCTCAGGATATCCTAGGAAAACACAATCTACAGTTTTAGGTCCTATTTTGGTTTTCTTGGAACGAGGAGTGGCCACCTTGGCCAAACACCCCCACACTTTAAAGTATGCATATGACGGTTGTCTTCCTTTCCATAACTCATATGGAGTTTTGTCGGATTTCTTAAATGGAACTCGGTTCAAGATATAGCATGCAGAGAGAATTGCTTCCCCCCACAGGTTCGAAGGTAGCCCTGAACTAGCTAACATAGCGTTCACCATATCTATGAGTATTCGGTTTTTCCTTTCAGCTACTCCATTCGACTCAGGTGAAGAAGGTGCAGTAGTTTCATGAATGATGCCATTAAGTTTGCAGAATTCTCCTATAGGTATCACATACTCACCGCCTCGGTCTGACCTAAGAGTTTTAATAGTAACACCTATTTGGTTTTCTACTTCAAGTTTATATAATTTGAAAGCGACTAAGGCTTCATCTTTACTTCTAAGAAGATAAACCTGACAGTATCTTGAGTGATCATCTATAAAAGTGATGTACCATTTTTTACCTCCTCTAGTTGGCGTTGATTTCAAATCTCCCAAATCCGAGTGGATTAACTCTAGGGGAGTTGTACTACGTTCAACCCTTTTGTTGAAGGGTTTTCTTGCATATTTAGATTCAACACAAATTTCACATTTATAACCTCTATCAATGTTTATTTTAGGAATGCATCCTAATTTAGCAAGTCTTTCAATGGATTTGAAATTAACATGTCCTAGTCTATCATGCCAAACATGTGAGGAGTCACAAACATAAGCAGAAGAAGATGCATTGTCATTCAAGTTCAAAGAAAGTACACTAAGCTTAATCATGTTTTCAGTGACATATCCTTTTCCTACGAAGTCACCACCCTTAGAGATTACAACTTTGTTAGACTCAGCTACAAATTTAAAACCTTTCCCAAGTAAGATGGTTTCTGAGATAAGATTCTTGCATATGTCCGGGACGTGATACACGTCATTCAATGCGAGAGTTTTTCCTGAAGTGAGCTTCAATTCAACCTTGTCTTTTCCTAGCACTTTAGAGGTAGAAGAGTTTCCCATAAACAATTTCTCATCGTCTCCTACTTTGTTATAGGAGTAGAAAGCATTTCTGAACTTACAGACATGCCTGGTGGCTCCAGAATCAAGCCACCAGTCTCTCACATTGGTCACATTAGAGACAAGGTTGACTTCAGACACCATGCCAATAAAATATCCATAATCATCTACTACGTTTGCTTTATTTTTCTGTTTAGGATCCTTTTTTGTCTTTTTAGGTGCCCTATAGTCTTTGGCCATATGACCAGTTTTCCCACAGTTATAGCAGTCGCCTTTGATGGTGTTTTTGGAGACACCACCCTTTGGCTTAAGATGGTTACCTTTGGAGTTAAGTTTACCATTTTTGCTGGATTCTCCGTGCCTTTTCTTTGACGCAGCATTGTCGTCCAGGACATGAGCTTTGTTGGACATGTCTTTTCTCAGCATCAGGCTTTTGTCCTTGCAGCACAGAAGTTCCTCCACCTGGATCTTTTTTCCCAGCTCCACCATGGTGATTTCGTGATTCTTGTGTCGCAGCCTCCTCTTGTACTCGTTCCATGAGGGTGGTAGCTTTTCAATTACTGCAGATACTTGTAGAGATTCATCAATATGCATTCCTTCAGCAAGAATTTCGTTGATGAGTAGCTGGAGTTCGACGAATTGTTCTACAACAGGCTTTTCATCAGTCATCTTATATTCCAGGAACCTAGCTACCAGGAACTTCTTGCTTCCAGCAGCCTCTGCAAGATATTTTTCTTCTAGGGCTTCCCATAAATCAAAAGCAGTAAAATTCTCTTTTGCATTATAAAAGTCGTACAAGGAGTCATCCAGACAGTTAAGAATGTGGTTTTTGCACATGTAATTCTTCCTAGTCCACCTATCCAGTCTATCTTCATAGCCACGGTCATGAAGCCTTCTTGAGGGTCTTTCTAAGGCAACTTCATCTAGCCCTTGGTCTTTTAAGAAGAATAACATTTTGTACTGCCATCATTTAAAGTCTTTGCCACTGAACTTTGGGGGTTTGTCTACAGTACTCTTTCCCATGTTGTTACAAAAAATATAGTAAAGGCGATATTGCCTTTAGATTGTTGGCTAAAGAACTAATAATGTAACTGAGAAGAAGATACTTAGCTCAAACCGATGTTGCTGGAGATGCACAGAAAATGTAGAGGCACGTATACGATACGCTTTCCTAAAGGCAATATCGCCTGCTACTCCGCTGAGATGCTATAGCAGTTGGCGAGTCACCTCCAGGATACAACTACTGATAGTACCCCTCAATGTAGCATACAAAGAGAGTACCCTTAGAACTTGGAAGTGTTAGCAAAAGCTAAAAACAGAGAAACTAGAAATAAAAACATATTTTCTGAAAGCAGAGGGAGAGCAGAAGAAGAGATGTTTTTCTGTTGTGTGTTCAATGAGCTCAAGACTCGTCCCTTATATAGTGTTTAAGACGTTACAAACGAGAGGAAAAATGCATGCAACAAAACCATGCGTATGACAGAAATACTGGTAATGTTTGGTTGAAAACAGTATTGCCTTTGTCAGGCTTAGAGAAGTGTGTTGGCTTCATGCGTATGACAGAAATACTGGTAATGTTTGGTTGAAAACAGTGTTGCGCTTAGAGCAGTGTGTTGTTAAGAAACCAAGCCAAACACGTACGGACAAGAAAGCCAAAAAAAATGTACAGACAAGAAAGCCAGGACAAAACATGTGCAGACAAAGAAGAATATTCTTCTACATGTGTGTAAAACACGTACCAAAAGTTTTACCAAAAAGATAGGATCTAATGAACCCACACCCGAACCCGAGCCCGAGCCGACCCGACCGACCGGACGGACGGCGGCGGCGTGCGTGCTTCTGTGTGAAGCACCGCCCGTACGGGAAAGGCAACCTTGCCCTAGTCTAGTCCTTCCACCCTCACACAAAAGTCTAATGACCCAAGGGCCATGCCCTTTTAGCCAATTCTATGGTATTTAAGTCTAAAACTCTTTAGATTTTAGTCTATGTGGGACTATTTTTTTATCTATTCAAATGAAAAAACAAGTAGTGGGCAATAGGTCTAGAGATCAAAACATAGTCCATGCAAATTTGGTATAACAAAGACGTTTTTTCTAACAATCCCCCACATGAATGATAAAACATATCGACGAAATCCGAGAAAACATAATACATCAATATTAGGCTAAGGTGTCCCAGAGATTGAACCTTAACTTAGTGAGAGGTTACCGGAACTGCTTGTTGTTACGGTGAACACAATGTCTTGAACCGCCAACAGTGAGTGCAATTCAGAAATAACAACCACACTTTGATGTCTCAAAGAAAAAGAAAGCTGTCAAGCTCTTGCCGTTGTGCCCGTTTTGGCTGTGGGCTAAATTCCGGACTTAATGAATGTCTCTAGAGAAAAAGCTCAAATTCTCATAGGAAGCGGCCCCACTTCCAACATCCACATAGGTGAGTCCATTAAGAGTGTCCTGCCACACTCCGCTTTAAGAAAAGTCATGGAACTCATTAAGATCTTGACAGATCATCCTAAAACATGCAGGCAGCACTATCATACGGTTACATCATAGGAAGGGACAAAGATAGTGCTCTCTTGACATCACCAAAAATTAGTTATCTCATTGAACCTTATTCTTGGAGCTCCATTCACAAGGTTGAGTGTCCTTCATGGAGATTTATTCTATGAGCTTGAGTCCCATCCCCTTCGATGTGGATCTAACTACCTCTCTAGATAACCCTTTCGTCAAAGGATCTGCAATATTCTCTTTAGACCTCACAAAGTCTATAGAGATGATACCAGTAGAGAGTAGTTGTTTCACTGTCTTGTGTCTTCTTTGAAGATGTATATATTTTCCGTTGTATACACTATTCTTTGCGCATCCAATAGCAGCTTGACTGTCACAGTGGATTGCGATCGAAGACACAGGCTTGGGCCAGAGTGGAATTCCTCTCAGGAAACCTCGTATCCATTCAGCTTCCTCCCCAGCTTTTTCCAAGGCTATAAACTCAGACTCCATGGTGGATCGAGCAATACATGTCTGTTTGGAAGACTTCCATGACACAGACGCACCACCAAGTGTGAAGATGTACCCACTAGTGGATTTGCACTCATCTGAGTCTGATATCCAGTTAGCATCACAGTACCCTTCTAGCACATCAGGATACTTCCCAAAACTTAAGCAATAGTTTGAAGTTCCTCTCAGGTACCTTAGAACTCTGTAGAGAGCATTCCAGTGATCCTGCCCAGGGTTGCAAGTGTACCTGCTTAATGTACTCATAGTGTAGGCAATATCAGGTCGTGTACAGTTCATTAAATACATAAGACTGCCAATAACACGAGAATACTCAAGTTGATAAATACCCTCACCCTTGTTCTTTTTCAATTTACAATTGGGATCATAAGGAGTAGTTGCAGGTTTAGCATTTTCATGATTAAATCTCTTAAGAACAGTTTCAACATAATGAGATTGACTAAGACTATATCCATCAGACATCTTTCTGATTTTCATCCCTAAGATTACATCAGCAGGGCCTAAGTCTTTCATGTCAAAGTTTTCGTTAATCATGCTTTTAGTGGTATTAATACTATCAAGGTTACTACCTAATATGAGCATATCATCAACATATAGGCACACAATAACATGAGAATCATCCACAGATTTAATGTAAACACATTTATCAGATTCATTAACCTTGAAGCCATTAGATATCATTACATGATTAAATTTTTCATGCCACTGTTTAGGTGCTTGTTTTAAACCATACAACGATTTTTTCAGTTTGCATACTTTGTCTTCATAACCTTTCACAACAAAACCTTCAGGTTGGTCCATATAAATTTCTTCATTCAATTCACCATATAAAAAGGCAGTTTTAACATCCATCTGATGTATATGCAAATCATAAATAGAAGCAATAGCAATCAGCATCCGGATATAAGTGACTCTTGTGACCGGTGAATAGGTATCAAAGAAATCTAATCCTTCCTGTTGTCTGTACCCCTTAGCTACCAACCTAGCTTTGTGTTTTTCTATAGTTCCATCTGTTCTAAGTTTCCTTTTGAAGACCCACTTGCAACCTATGGTTTTACTACCATGAGGTAAGTCTACAAGGTCCCAAGTTTCATTTTGTTGAATGGAATCCCACTCATTAATTGAAGCTTCTTCCCAGAAGGGAGCTTCCGGAGAGGTCAAAGCTTCCTTATAAGTTAGGGGTTCAGTCTCTACCGTAAGAGTCACAAAATCTGGACCATAACTTTTCTCGGTTCTGACCCTCTTACTTCTTCTAGGTTCGGTTTCATCATCTAGAGACGGGGGTTGACTAGTCGAAGGAACATCTGAGAGATCATCGCAGACCATTTTATGAGGTCCTGACCCTAAAGGGAAAATGTGTTCGAAAAACACTGCATTTCTGGATTCCATTATGGTGTTCTCACCAATTACCATGAACCTATAAGCACTAGACTGCTCAGGATATCCTAGGAAAACACAATCTATAGTTTTAGGTCATATTTTGGTTTTCTTGGAATGAGGAGTGGCCACCTTGGCCAAACACCCCCACACTTTAAAGTATGCATAGGACGGTTGTCTTCCTTTCCATAACTCATATGGAGTTTTGTCGGATTTCTTAAATGGAACTCGGTTCAAGATGTAGCATGCAGAGAGAATTGCTTCCCCCCACAGGTTCGAAGGTAGCCCTGAACTAGCTAACATAGCGTTCACCATATCTATGAGTATTCGGTTTTTCCTTTCAGCTACTCCATTCGACTCAGGTGAAGAAGGTGCAGTAGTTTCATGAATGATGCCATTAAGTTTGCAGAATTCTCCTATAGGTATCACATACTCACCGCCTCGGTCTGACCTAAGAGTTTTAATAGTAACACCTATTTGGTTTTCTACTTCAAGTTTATATAATTTGAAAGCGACTAAGGCTTCATCTTTACTTCTAAAAAGATAAACCTGACAGTATCTTGAGTGATCATCTATAAAAGTGATGTACCATTTTTTACCTCCTCTAGTTGGCGTTGATTTCAAATCTCCCAAATCCGAGTGGATTAACTCTAGGGGAGTTGTACTACGTTCAACCCTTTTGTTGAAGGGTTTTCTTGCATATTTAGATTCAACACAAATTTCACATTTATAACCTCTATCAATGTTTATTTTAGGAATGCATCCTAATTTAGCAAGTCTTTCAATGGATTTGAAATTAACATGTCCTAGTCTATCATGCCAAACATGTGAGGAGTCACAAACATAAGCAGAAGAAGATGCATTGTCATTCAAGTTCAAAGAAAGTACACTAAGCTTAATCATGTTTTCAGTGACATATCCTTTTCCTACGAAGTCACCACCCTTAGAGATTACAACTTTGTTAGACTCAGCTACAAATTTAAAACCTTTCCCAAGTAAGATGGTTTCTGAGATAAGATTCTTGCATATGTCCGGGACGTGATACACGTCATTCAATGCGAGAGTTTTTCCTGAAGTGAGCTTCAATTCAACCTTGTCTTTTCCTAGCACTTTAGAGGTAGAAGAGTTTCCCATAAACAATTTCTCATCGTCTCCTACTTTGTTATAGGAGTAGAAAGCATTTCTGAACTTACAGACATGCCTGGTGGCTCCAGAATCAAGCCACCAGTCTCTCACATTGGTCACATTAGAGACAAGGTTGACTTCAGACACCATGCCAATAAAATATCCATAATCATCTACTACGTTTGCTTTATTTTTCTGTTTAGGATCCTTTTTTGTCTTTTTAGGTGCCCTATAGTCTTTGGCCATATGACCAGTTTTCCCACAGTTATAGCAGTCGCCTTTGATGGTGTTTTTGGAGACACCACCCTTTGGCTTAAGATGGTTACCTTTGGAGTTAAGTTTACCATTTTTGCTGGATTCTCCGTGCCTTTTCTTTGACGCAGCATTGTCGTCCAGGACATGAGCTTTGTTGGACATGTCTTTTCTCAGCATCAGGCTTTTGTCCTTGCAGCACAGAAGTTCCTCCACCTGGATCTTTTTTCCCAGCTCCACCATGGTGATTTCGTGATTCTTGTGTCGCAGCCTCCTCTTGTACTCGTTCCATGAGGGTGGTAGCTTTTCAATTACTGCAGATACTTGTAGAGATTCATCAATATGCATTCCTTCAGCAAGAATTTCGTTGATGAGTAGCTGGAGTTCGACGAATTGTTCTACAACAGGCTTTTCATCAGTCATCTTATATTCCAGGAACCTAGCTACCAGGAACTTCTTGCTTCCAGCAGCCTCTGCAAGATATTTTTCATCTAGGGCTTCCCATAAATCAAAAGCAGTAAAATTCTATTTTGCATTATAAAAGTCGTACAAGGAGTCATCCAGACAGTTAAGAATGTGGTTTTTGCACATGTAATTCTTCCTAGTCCACCTATCCAGTCTATCTTCATAGCCACGGTCATGAAGCCTTCTTGAGGGTCTTTCTAAGGCAACTTCATCTAGCCTTTGGTCTTTTAAGAAGAATAACATTTTGTACTGCCATCGTTTAAAGTCTTTGCCACTGAACTTTGGGGGTTTGTCTACAGTACTCTTTCCCATGTTGTTACAAAAAATATAGTAAAGGCGATATTGCCTTTAGATTGTTGGCTAAAGAACTAATAATGTAACTGAGAAGAAGATACTTAGCTCAAACCGATGTTGCTGGAAATGCACAGAAAATGTAGAGGCACGTATACGATACGCTGTCCTAAAGGCAATATCGCCTGCTACTCCGCTGAGATGCTATAACAGTTGGCGAGTCACCTCCAGGATACAACTACTGATAGTACCCCTCAATGTAGCATACAAAGAGAGTACCCTTAGAACTTGGAAGTGTTAGCAAAAGCTAAAAACAGAGAAACTAGAAATAAAAACATATTTTCTGAAAGCAGAGGGAGAGCAGAAGAAGAGATGTTTTTCTGTTGTGTGTTCAATGAGCTCAAGACTCGTCCCTTATATAGTGTTTAAGACGTTACAAACGAGAGGAAAAATGCATGCAACAAAACCATGCGTATGACAGAAATACTGGTAATGTTTGGTTGAAAACAGTATTGCCTTTTTCAGGCTTAGAGCAGTGTGTTGGCTTCATGCGTATGACAGAAATACTGGTAATGTTTGGTTGAAAACAGTGTTGCGCTTAGAGCAGTGTGTTGTTAAGAAACCAAGCCAAACACGTACGGACAAGAAAGCCAAAACAAATATGTACAGACAAGAAAGCCAGGAAAAAACATGTGCAGACAAAGAAGAAGATTCTTCTACATGTGTGTAAAACACGTACCAAAAGTTTTAGCAAAAAGATAGGATCTAATGAACCCACACCCGACCCGACCCGACTCCGACCGAATGGACGGCGGCGTGCTTTTCTGCGAAGCACCGCGCATACGGGAAAGGCAACCTTGCCCTAGTCTAGTCCTTCCCCCTCACACAAAAGTCTAATGACCCAAGGACCATTCCCTTTTATCCAATTCTATGGTATTTAAGTCTAAAACTCGTTAGATTTTAGTATATGTGGGACTATTGTTTTATCTATTCAAATGAAAAAACAAGTAGTGGGCAATAGGTCTAGAGATCAAAACATAGTCCATGCAAATTTGGTATAACAAAGACGTTTTTTCTAACAATCCCCCACATGAATGATAAAACATATCGACGAAATCCGAGAAAACATAATACATCAATATTAGGCTAAGGTGTCCCAGAGATTGAACCTTAAATTAGTGAGAGGTTACCGGAACTGCTTGTTGTTACGGTGAACACAATGTCTTGAACGGCTAACAGTGAGTGCAATTCAGAAATAACAACCACACTTTGATGTCTCAAAGAAAAAGAAAGCTGCCAAGCTCTTTCCGTTGTGCCCATTTTGGCCGTGGGCTAAATCCCGGACTTAATGAATGTCTCTAGAGAAAAAGCTCAAATTCTCATAGGAAGCGGCCCCACTTCCAACATCCACATAGGTGAGTCCATTAAGAGTGTCCTGCCACACTCCGCTTTAAGCAAAGTCATGGAACTCATTAAGATCTTGACATATCATCCTAAAACATGCAGGCAGCACTATCATACGGTTACATCATAGGGAGGGACAAAGATAGTGCTCTCTTGACATCACCAAAAATTAGTTATCTCATTGAACCTTATTATTGGAGCTCCATTCACAAGGTTGAGTGTCCTTCATGGCGATTTATTCTATGAGATTGAGTCCCATCCCCTTCGATGTGGATCTAACTACCTCTCTAGATAACCCTTTCGTCAAAGGATCTGCAATATTCTCTTTAGACCTCACAAAGTCTATAGAGATGATACCAGTAGAGAGTAGTTGTTTCACTGTCTTGTGTCTTCTTTGAAGATGTATAGATTTTCCGTTGTATACACTATTCTTTGCGCATCCAATAGCAGCTTGACTGTCACAGTGGATTGCGATCGAAGACACAGGCTTGGGCCAGAGTGGAATTCCTCCCAGGAAACCTCGTATCCATTCAGCTTCCTCCAAGGCTATAAACTCAGACTCCATGGTGGATCGAGCAATACATGTCTGTTTGGAAGACTTCCATGACACAGACGCACCACCAAGTGTGAAGATGTACCCACTAGTGGATTTGCACTCATCTGAGTCTGATATCCAGTTAGCATCACAGTACCCTTCTAGCACAGCAGGATACTTCCCAAAACTTATGCAATAGTTTGAAGTTCCTCTCAGGTACCTTAGAACTCTGTAGAGAGCATTCCAGTGATCCTGCCCAGGGTTTCAAGTGTACCTGCTTAATGTACTCACAGTGTAGGCAAAATCAGGTCTTGTACAGTTCATTAAATACATAAGACTGCCAATAACACGAGAATACTCAAGTTGATAAATACCCTCACCCTTGTTCTTTTTCAATTTACAATTGGGATCATAAGGAGTAGTTGCAGGTTTAGCATTTTCATGATTAAATCTCTTAAGAACAGTTTCAACATAATGAGATTGACTAAGACTATATCCATCAGACATCTTTCTGATTTTCATCCCTAAGATTTCATCAGCAGGGCCTAAGTCTTTCATGTCAAAGTTTTCGTTAAGCATGCTTTTAGTGGTATTAATACTATCAAGGTTACTACCTAATATGAGCATATCATCAACATATAGGCACACAATAACATGAGAATCATCCACAGATTTAATGTAAACACATTTATCAGATTCATTAACCTTGAAGCCATTAGATATCATTACATGATTAAATTTTTCATGCCACTGCTTAGGTGCTTGTTTTAAACCATACAACGATTTTTTCAGTTTGCATACTTTGTCTTCATAACCTTTCACAACAAAACCTTCAGGTTAGTCCATATAAATTTCTTCATTCAATTCACCATATAAAAAGGAAGTTTTAACATCCATCTGATGTATATGCAAATCATAAATAGAAGCAATAGCAATCAGCATCCGGATAAAAGTTACTCTTGTGACCGGTGAATAGGTACCAAAGAAATCTAATCCTTCCTGTTGTCTGTACCCCTTAGCTACCAACCTAGCTTTGTGTTTTTATATAGTTCCATCTGTTCTAAGTTTCCTTTTGAAGACCCACTTGCAACCTATGGTTTTACTACCAGGAGGTAAGTCTACAAGGTCCCAAGTTTCATTTTGTTGAATGGAATCCCACTCATTAATTGAAGCTTCTTCCCAGAAGGGAGCTTCCGGAGAGGTCAAAGCTTCCTTATAAGTTAGGGGTTCAGTCTCTACCGTAAGAGTCACAAAATCTGGACCATAACTTTTCTCGGTTCTGACCCTCTTACTTCTTCTAGGTTCGGTTTCAGCATCTAGAGACGGGGGTTGACTAGTCGAAGGAACATCTGAGAGATCATCGCGGACCCTTTTATGAGGTCCAGACGCTAAAGGGAAAATGTGTTCGAAAAACACTACATCTCTGGATTCCATTATGGTGTTCTCACCATTTACCATGAACCTATAAGCACTAGAGTGCTCAGGATATCCTAGGAAAACACAATCTATAGTTTTAGGTCCTATTTTGGTTTTCTTGGAACGAGGAGTGGCCACCTTGGCCAAACACCCCCACACTTTAAAGTATGCATAGGACGGTTGTCTTCCTTTCCATAACTCATATGGAGTTTTGTCGGATTTCTTAAATGGAACTCGGTTCAAGATATATCATGCAGAGAGAATTGCTTCCCCCCACAGGTTCGAAGGTAGCCCTGAACTAGCTAACATAGCGTTCACCATATCTATGAGTGTTCGGTTTTTCCTTTCAGATACTCCATTCGATTCAGGTGAAGAAGGTGCAGTAGTTTCATGAATGATGCCATTAAGTTTGCAGAATTCTCCTATAGGTATCACATACTCACCGCCTCGGTCTGACCTAAGAGTTTTAATAGTAACACCTCTTTGGTTTTCCACTTCAAGTTTATATAATTTGAAAGCGTCTAAGGTTTCATATTTACTTCTAAGAAGATAAACCTGACAGTATCTTGAGTGATCATCTATAAAAGTGATGTACCATTTTTTACCTCCTCTAGTTGGCGTTGATTTCAAATCTCCCAAATCCGAGTGGATTAACTCTAGGGGAGTTGTACTACGTTCAACCCTTTTGTTGAAGGGTTTTCTTGCATATTTAGATTCAACACAAATTTCACATTTATAACCTCTATCAATGTTTATTTTAGGAATGCATCCTAATTTAGCAAGTCTTTCAATGGATTTGAAATTAACATGTCCTAGTCTATCATGCCAAACATGTGAGGAGTCACAAACATAAGCAGAAGAAGATGCATTGTCATTCAAGTTCAAAGAAAGTACACTAAGCTTAATCATGTTTTCAGTGACATATCCTTTTCCTACGAAGTCACCACCCTTAGAGATTACAACTTTGTTAGACTCAGCTGCAAATTTAAAACCTTTCCCAAGTAAGATGGTTTCTAAGATAAGATTCTTGCATATGTCCGGGACGTGATACACGTCATTCAATGCGAGAGTTTTTCCTGAAGTGAGCTTCAATTCAACCTTGCCTTTTCCTACCACTTTATAGGTAGAAGAGTTTCCCATAAACAATTTCTCATCGTCTCCTACTTTGTTATAGGAGTAGAAAGCATTTCTGAACTTACAGACATGCCTGGTGGCTCCAGAATCAAGCCACCAGTCTCTCACATTGGTCACATTAGAGACAAGGAAGACTTCAGACACCATGCCAGTAAAATATCCAGAATCATCTACTACGTTTGCTTTATTTTTCTGTTTAGGATCATTTTTGGTCTTTTTAGGTGCCCTACAGTCTTTGGCCATATGACCAGTTTTCCCACAGTTATAGCAGTCGCCTTTGATGGTGTTTTTGGAGACACCACCCTTTGTCTTAAGATGGTTACCTTTGGAGTTACGTTGTTTGTTACGTTTACCATTTTTGCTGGATTCTCCGTGCCTTTTCTTTGACGCAGCATTGTCGTCCAGGACATGAGCTTTGTTGGACATGTCTTTGCTCAGCATCAGGATTTTGTCCTTGCAGCACAGAAGTTCCTCCACATGGATCTTTTTTCCCAAATCCACCATGGTGATTTCGCGATTCTTGTGTCGCAGCCTCCTCTTATACTCGTTCCATGAGGGTGGTAGCTTTTCAATTACTGCAGATACTTGTAGAGATTCATCAATATGCATTCCTTCAGCAAGAATTTCGTTGATGAGTAGCTGGAGTTCGACGAATTGTTCTACAACAGGCTTTTCATCAGTCATCTTATATTCCAGGAACCTAGCTACCAGGAACTTCTTGCTTCCAGCAGCCTGTGCAAGATATTTTTCTTCTAGGGCTTCCCATAAATCAAAAGCAGTAAAATTCTCTTTTGCATTATAAAAGTCGTACAAGGAGTCATCCAGACAGTTAAGAATGTGGTTTTTGCACATGTAATTCTTCCTAGTCCACCTATCCAGTCTATCTTCATAGCCACGGTCATGAAGCCTTCTTGAGGGTCTTTCTAAGGCAACTTCATCTAGCCCTTGGTCTTTTAAGAAGAATAACATTTTGTACTGCCATCATTTAAAGTCTTTGCCACTGAACTTTGGGGGTTTGTCTACAGTACTCTTTCCCATGTTGTTACAAAAAATATAGTAAAGGCGATATTGCCTTTAGATTGTTGGCTAAAGAACTAATAATGTAACTGAGAAGAAGATACTTAGCTCAAACCGATGTTGCTGGAGATGCACAGAAAATGTAGAGGCACGTATACGATACGCTGTCCTAAAGGCAATATCGCCTGCTACTCCGCTGAGATGCTATAGCAGTTGGCGAGTCACCTCCAGGATACAACTACTGATAGTACCCCTCAATGTAGCATACAAAGAGAGTACCCTTAGAACTTGGAAGTGTTAGCAAAAGCTAAAAACAGAGAAACTACAAATAAAAACATATTTTCTGAAAGCAGAGGGAGAGCATAAGAAGAGATGTTTTTCTGTTGTGTGTTTAATGAGCTCAAGACTCGTCCTTTATATAGTGTTTAAGAAGTTACAAACGAGAGGAAAAATGCATGCAACAAAACCATGCGTATGACAGAAATACTGGTAATGTTTGGTTGAAAACAGTATTGCCTTTGTCAGGCTTAGAGCAGTGTGTTGGCTTCATGCGTATGACAGAAATACTGGTAATGTTTGGTTGAAAACAGTGTTGCGCTTAGAGCAGTGTGTTGTTAAGAAACCAAGCCAAACACGTACGGACAAGAAATCCAAAACAAATATGTACAGACAAGAAAGCCAGGACAAAACATGTGCAGACAAAGAAGAAGATTCTTCTACATGTGTGTAAAACACGTACCAAAAGTTTTAGCAAAAAGATAGGATCTAATGAACCCACACCCTGCCCGACCGAACGGCGGCGTGCTTCTGTGCGAAGCACCGCGGGTACAGAAAAGGCAACCTTGCCCTAGTCTAGTCCTTCCCCCTCACACAAAAGTCTAATGACCCAAGGGCCATGCCCTTTTAGCCAATTCTATGGTATTTAAGTCTAAAACTCTTTAGATTTTAGTCTATGTGGGACTATTGTTTTATCTATTCAAATGAAAAAACAAGTAGTGGGCAATAGGTCTAGAGATCAAAACATAGTCCATGCAAATTTGGTATAACAAAGACGTTTTTTCTAACAGTATATACATAGTTGAGACAATATCATACTTCATGACTTGGATATTTAGGACTTTGCTTTTTGCAAGGATTTTCCCTTGAAGGATCAAGAATATAAGGCTAGCTTATGATGAGACTCTTGCTTCTATCATGGATGGGCTTTATGGAAAGTTGTATATACAGAGACGTATATCCTTCCAGCAAAGTCACAGTAGTTCTTGAAAGAAGCTGAATCAAGATGGTACCTTGAACTCCTACTGTGAATAATATCTCATACATACAATTGTAGTTCTCAAATTGTCTTTAGTTCACTTAATTATATATATATACATAAGCCATATTGTGCATGCAAAGGGGATATGCAAGTGATGCAATATATATGTTTTTCTTATGTATTTTCGTGCAGAGCCCACTACGGGAAAAATCATCATTGACGACACAAGATAAGAGTTGCAGTACCCCTACGACAACTCCATTTCATACATTGTGGAACGGGGGTATTGTAGAAAGTCCAAGTTTTTCTACAATGGATGACAAGTGTTGTAAATAGTGATGTGATTCATGGTTCAACAATAGTTTGCCAATGTTGTGATTCTCTTTCAATTTTTTTGATAACCCAACACAACTCTTGCTTGTATTGTAGAACAATTGTGGACAACATAAGTTGCATATCGTAGAAACATATGCAACAACAATTACCAGTATTATGAATAATATTTGCACAGCACCTGTATGAATTGTAGAACTATCTTGGACAACAAAGAACTTATGTTGTAAAGTAACTGTTTCACTATATCTAGTTTATGTAGTTGAAAACCTTTTCACGATGTCTATTAGTATTGTGAATACTCTTCTCACTACACTTCCTTGAGTTGTATAACTATTCTGAACAACACCTGCTGATGTTGCAAGATTTCATTTTACAATGATTATGGTATGAAGTAGAAATTGTTAACACAACACTTACTAGTATTGTGAATATTACAGTCAGTACACTTGTTAGCATTGTAGAACATTTGTTTTTACAATTATTGTCATGGGTAGCAGAAATTGTTAACACAACACTTATTAGTATTGTGAATATTACAGTTAGTACACTTGTTAGCATTGTAGAAGTACCTTGATACAACTATACTATGTGTAGTAGGACTATCTTTTACAATACTTGTGAATAAGATCAAACCCATATTTCAGAATATATATTTCACTTTTGTCACTACTATTTGTGAAATGTAAAGAAACAACTAGATTAAACTGAAATGTAAATAAACAATTGGATTAAACTGAAAGATTCATTCAAATTAAACCAAACCCAGAGTTAAAGCATTCACATACCAATGTGATATACACAAAACATACAAAAAAGTGGCAGTGATATGTTTGTTACCAAAAGTTAAGTCTCCAAAAAGATCACAGAAGATTAAGAAGTCTATTGGTAGATTATTCTATCTTTGGGCCATGTGATAAAATTTGAAACAGCATCATGAACAGTTATGACTTCTGAAGTAGATTGGTAGACAAGAGCATCATCAACATAAGAAACCTTCACACATACAGTGTAGGCTCCAAGACCGATTGGTTTTCCATGTATCTGCTTACTTGGATCTGTTTCAGCAATTTCAGCCTCTGCAACCACCTCGTCCTCCTTGTACCAGCTTAACAACTTGCAAACTTGGAATCTCTTTGGCACTTGAACCTCATCTTGTTTCCTGACATGACTTGGAGTGGTATCAGTTGAGACTCTTTCATTACAGATAACATTTCTGCTAGTGCTAGCCTCATGATTGTTGCTGGGGCTTAACATGTGAGAGGGTAAGACTCCATTGCAGACACATTTTGATTTCGTTCCCTATATTAAGACCAAACATCAGTATGAGGGGCATTATCGAGATTGAGTTTATCAAGAAAAGGAGACCTAATAAAATACAAGTTAAATTCTCACCTCTAGCTGCACCACTCGATCACTCAATGCTTTATAGGATTCTTGACACTCTTTAATCATCATCTTATAGTGGGACTGCGCAACAACCTTTTTACGTGTCGCTCCAAAACCAATTCCTTTAAGTCTCCCTTTAGTTTTCTTGTCCTCACAAAAGGCCTTTGCAAGAATATCATCTGTCACGGATGATCCACAATCAGCATGATACTTTTCTCGAGCTTTTTCAAGTTTTTCCTGTGTAAGCGTGTAAAACATCAGATATTTTTGACTTTTTCAAGCACACACAAATAAAACAAAGTAACATGAGAAGATTTCTTACCAAAGCTTCTACAACACCAGGATGTGGTTTCTTTCCTTTGCGCTGTTTATGACCAACTTTCCAGATTATAGCTCTATCAATCTCTTTGGTTGTGTTTTGCTCTTTTTGCTGCCAAATAAATGTATCAATACATGAGTCATCAAGAATAGCATAACAACATGGTATTATCTCAGAATATTTCTAAGATAAAACTTTGTAGAGAACTTCAAACAATTATATTTTTAACGATGCAATAGCTTTCACATGGTGAATATCAATACTGTAGAACATACCAATTTCACCTCCAATCGGGCGTAACCTTCTCGACTTATGGTATGTGGGGTGGTGTGTTTTGAACGATTTTCTTGCATTTTTATTCTTTTGACCTGAATAGAAAAGTAAAAAAATCATTTGACAGACTTTAAAGTTTTTAATACAAATATATAGGCATTCTATATAATAGAAATTACTTACTCTGAATTCAATAGAGTCTACATGTTTCACAAACTCTTCCCACTCCCTAACTGTCATGGTCCTGGGCATTAACTTCTCCAGCCGTTTCTTTTGTTCTTCCCCTTGTAGCCGATCCAAAGCGTCGAGTACCAAACCAGCTTTCCTTGACCTTGCTTCTCTAAGATAAGTTCCCATCTTGCTGAAATAATAGTCTTTGTAATACTCAGGCACAATGAATCGGTTCTACAAATAAATTTAAATAATTGAATTAGAATACGCTATGAATTAAATAATTGTTGACTATGACTTAAATAATTATTGACGAATGAAAAGAGTTAAAGAGTTATCAATTGCGAACCGAGACTATCTTCCATATGTTTTCTTTGGCTTCATAAGGGACAAGTCTCCAATCCTTGTACGTTAATGGAAGTTTCCGAACAAGCACCCCTAGCACACTGGCAAGTTGCACAGATGGATCACCAATCGGTTGTTCATTAGAGTTGAAGGAAATTGTTCTTTTCGGATCAGCAGAATCTAACTTCAGTGCATACATCTGGATTGGACCACGTGGAACATATTTTCTTTTCTTCGCTTCTTTTCCTTCTTCACCTTCCTCATTATCATCATTACCATTATCATTTTCTTCTTCCAATTCAGGCTCATCACCATTACCATTATCATTCTCTTCTTCCACATCAGGCTCCACATGATCAGAGTTATCCTCTTCCACAGCTTCCTCCTCCTCTTCCTCTTCTTCTTCATCTTGAAAATCTGCGAGAGTGTCGTGTGGATCCCTAAGTTGAACATTCAGACATGGGCCTGTGCTGCTTGTGTCAAGTTTTCGCTTTACATTCTTTCGCCCCACTCCATATTTTTCAGTATCTCCTTCAGAGCTTTTTGATTGAGACTTTGTAGTTGTGGTCTGTGAATGTTGAGCACTTTCAGATTGCACATTCTTCTTCCTAGTAGCCTGTCTCTTTGTAGTTGGTGATGACATTTCAGCACTTTCAGGTTGTAGACGACGCTTTGGAGTTGTTGCACATTTAGTTAGAGAAGAAACAACAGTACTTGGTTCTAACTTCTTGTTCCTTTGTGATGATCGCCTACTTCCAGGTGAAAGAGATGGAGTCGGGGACTTGGTTTGAGTTGGGGGTTGCAGCTTTGAAGTGAGTGAAGCACTTTCAGTTGGGGACTGTTGAGTGTTCTGCTTGTTTTTCATCTGCAAAAAGTGTAGCTTAGTTAAAATGAGAAGGTAAGTAGTTTTTTGTGAAATTGAGATGAAAAGTCTTTACCTTTATCGCAAACTTCTTGTTCCTTGGTGATGATCGCCTACTTTCAGGTGGAAGGGATGGTTCTGCAGATGGAGAACCTTTATCAGTTTTGGACTGTTTGTTTTTCATCTGCAAAAAGTGTAGCTTAGTTAAAATGAGAAGGTAAGTAGTTTTTTGTGAAATTGAGATGAAAAGTCTTTACCTTTATCGCAAACTTCTTGTTCCTTGGTGATGATCGCCTACTTTCAGGTGGAAGGGATGGTTCTGCAGATGGAGAACCTTTATCAGTTTTGGACTGTTTGTTTTTCATCTGCAAAAAGTGTAGCTTAGTTAAAATGAGAAGGTAAGTAGTTTTTTGTGAAATTGAGATGAAAAGTCTTTACCTTTATCGCAAACTTCTTGTTCCTTGGTGATGATCGCCTACTTTCAGGTGGAAGGGATGGTTCTGCAGATGGAGATCCTTTATCAGTTTTGGACTGTTTGTTTTTCATCTGCAACAATAATGCATATAGGTTAGTTAAAATGATATGGTGAATAAATTTATTTACACTGAAATTGAGATGAGAAGCCTTTACCTTTATGGCCAACTCCCTGACCAGATTTTTCTTTATTGTTTCCTTGTTAGTCTTCATTATTGCAGTTATGCCTTGCAAAAATATAATCACAGTGGCTAAACTTCATGCTTTGGCACAAATATAATCAAATCATACACCTAAAGAGAATAGGGCTACACCTATCAAATCACAAATTCTTACGAATTCTAAATTATACTTCATGCATCACAGTGGCTAAACTTCTGCACTAGTACTCCACATATCTTTTCTACTACAATTATTACACTAAAGATGTAGTCATGAGCCCATGAAGAGCACCTCCCCATTAACATGATTTTTTATTCTCTGTTGCTAATGGGAATCATGGCCATCTAGGGTTCTCTGTATTTGCTAATTGAAAGATGGAGAGAGGGATTGGAAATAGGAAGGAAGAAAAGGGGGGATTTTTTGTTATAACACAGAACAAAGACCTAAAAAAACTAGAACATGAGCTGCAGAGACAATCATCGAAATGAAAATCATCATAAAAAGACCTAAAATCGAAAATTCCCAAAATTAAATAGGACCCAATACCAATTTCATCATGGAAACAACAAATCCTAAATTGCATGTGAAGATCTGAAAATTTATGTGAAGAAAAAAAAAACTCAAAATTACTAAAATAGAAAACTGGAACAAAGAGATTTATTTTCTTAAGATTTGAGAGTATGAGAGATTACCCCTTCGTGAAATCCTTTTCTTGAAAATTTGTTAGGGTTTTCTTCAAAGTTGAAGAACTCTGAGATTAATAGATAGTTATGGTTTTCTGAAGAGTTTGAGTGATTGAGAGATTGTTAGGGTTTCCTGATGAGAGATTGTTAGGGTTTCCTGATGAGAGATTGTTAGGGTTTCCTGATGAGAGATTGTTAGGGTTTTCTGATGAGAGATTTTTAGGGTTTTACGATAAGAGATTGTTAGGGTTAGAGCTTCACAGTTGCAGACATGGCGATAGGTGAGAGATTTTTTCCTTTTTTTTTGGTGAGAGAGTTTTCTTATTTTTGTGAAGAGTGAAGAGACTAATGATTTTGGGCCCGTTGTGAAAATATTGGGGGGAAACATGGGATAGGACACGTTGCAGTTGTCAAAAATTAAATATTCTCTGAAAAATTCTTGGGCAGACACGTGACCAAATTTGGGCGGGATTTTGGGCGGGAAAGTGGAATATTCTGATTGGTCTAAGCAAAAGCATACGGATTGGCAAAGAAACACAATTTTTGACAAACAAACACAAAATTCCCACTGTTAGATTTAGTAGCAGTTGCTTCCCCTAACTTTGGTACGTTGGATTAGACAAAATTACAACAAAAAAAATTTGGTGGTAACACTCTAAGTAACATAGATATAACCTGGCTCCGAGCACGAAACCTGGCGGTAACTGGTAAGTGGACTATTCTAAGTCAGAGACTTCGTAAAAACGATGAATCCGTCTATCTATAAATAATATCGGTGCCATTAGAATATTCCTCCAACCCTTAAACCTGTCCGGTTTTGGAAACTTCGAGACATAACATGGCTCCGAGATCGAAACCTGGCGATGAGTGGACTACTCTAAGTCGGGGACTTCGTAAGAACGATGAATCTGTCGATTCATAGGTAAGATGCTTTCATAATATTCCTCCAACCATTAAACCTGTCCGGTTTTGGCAACTTCGAGACATAACATGGCTCCGAGATCGAAACCTGGCGATAAGTGGACTACTCTAAGTCGGGGACTTCGT
>NC_039361.1:54885838-54939591 GCF_003573695.1 Papaver somniferum
AACATGGGATAGGACACGTTGCAGTTGTCAAAAATTAAATATTCTCTGAAAAATTCTTGGGCAGACACGTGACCAAATTTGGGCGGGATTTTGGGCGGGAAAGTGGAATATTCTGATTGGTCTAAGCAAAAGCATACGGATTGGCAAAGAAACACAATTTTTGACAAACAAACACAAAATTCCCACCGTTAGATTTAGTAGCAGTTGCTTCCCCTAACTTTGGTACGTTGGATTAGACAAAATTACAACAAAAAAAATTTGGTGGTAACACTCTAAGTAACATAGATATAACCTGGCTCCGAGCACGAAACCTGGCGGTAACTGGTAAGTGGACTATTCTAAGTCAGAGACTTCGTAAAAACGATGAATCCGTCTATCTATAAATAATATCGGTGCCATTAGAATATTCCTCCAACCCTTAAACCTGTCCGGTTTTGGCAACTTCGAGACATAACATGGCTCCGAGATCGAAACCTGGCGATGAGTGGACTACTCTAAGTCGGGGACTTCGTAAGAACGATGAATCTGTCGATTCATAGGTAAAATGCTTTCATAATATTCCTCCAACCATTAAACCTGTCCGGTTTTGGCAACTTCGAGACATAACATGGCTCCGAGATCGAAACCTGGCGATAAGTGGACTACTCTAAGTCGGGGACTTCGTAAGAACGATGAATCTGTCGATTCATAGGTAAGATGCTTTCATAATATTCCTCCAACCCTTAAACCTGACCGGTTTTGGAAACTTCGAGACATAACATGGCTCCGAGATCGAAACCTGGCGATGAGTGGACTACTCTAAGTCGGGGACTTCGTAAGAACGATGAATCTGTCGATTCACAGGTAAGATGCTTTCATAATATTCCTCCAACCCTTAAACCTGACCGGTTTTGGCAACTTCGAGACATAACATGGCTCCGAGATCGAAACCTGGCGATGAGTGGACTACTCTAAGTCGGGGACTTCGTAAGAACGATGAATCTGTCGATTCATAGGTAAGATGCTTTCATAATATTCCTCCAACCCTTAAACCTGACCGGTTTTGGCAACTTCGAGACATAACTTGGCTCCGAGATCGAAACCTGGCGATGAGTGGACTACTCTAAGTCGGGGACTTCGTAAGAACGATGAATCTGTCGATTCATAGGTAAGATGCTTTCATAATATTCCTCCAACCCTTAAACCTGACCGGTTTTGGCAACTTCGAGACATAACATGGCTCCGAGATCGAAACCTGGCGATGAGTGGACTACTCTAAGTCGGGGACTTCGTAAGAACGATGAATCTGTCGATTCATAGGTAAGATACTTTCATAATATTCCTCCAACCCTTAAACCTGACCGGTTTTGGCAACTTCGAGACATAACATGGCTCCGAGATCGAAACCTGGCGATGAGTGGACTACTCTAAGTCGGGGACTTCGTAAGAACGATGAATCTGTCGATTCATAGGTAAGATGCTTTCATAATATTCCTCCAACCCTTAAACCTGACCGGTTTTTGCAACTTCGAGACATAACATGGCTCCGAGATCGAAACCTGGCGATGAGTGGACTACTCTAAGTCGGGGACTTCGTAAGAACGATGAATCTGTCGATTCATAGGTAAGATGCTTTCATAATATTCTTCCAACCCTTAAACCTGACCGGTTTTGGCAACTTCGAGACATAACATGGCTCCGAGATCGAAACCTGGCGATGAGTGGACTACTCTAAGTCGGGGACTTCGTAAGAACGATGAATCTGTCGATTCATAGGTAAGATGCTTTCATAATATTCCTCCAACCATTAAACCTGTCCGGTTTTGGCAACTTCGAGACATAACATGGCTCCGAGATCGAAACCTGGCGATGAGTGGACTACTCTAAGTCGGGGACTTCGTAAGAACGATGAATCTGTCGATTCACAGGTAAGATGCTTTCATAATATTCCTCCAACCATTAAACCTGTCCGGTTTTGGCAACTTCGAGACATAACATGGCTCCAAGATCGAAACCTGGCGATGAGTGGACTACTCTAAGTCGGGGACTTCGTAAGAATGATGAATCTGTCGATTCATAGGTAAGATGCTTTCATAATATTCCTCCAACCATTAAACCTGTCCGGTTTTGGCAACTTCGAGACATAACATGGCTCCGAGATCGAAACCTGGCGATGAGTGGACTACTCTAAGTCGGGGACTTCGTAAGAACGATGAATCTGTCGATTCACAGGTAAGATGCTTTCATAATATTCCTCCAACCCTTAAACCTGACCGGTTTTGGCAACTTCGAGACATAACATGGCTCCGAGATCGAAACCTGGCGATGAGTGGACTACTCTAAGTCGGGGACTTCGTAAGAACGATGAATCTGTCGATTCATAGGTAAGATGCTTTCATAATATTCCTCCAACCCTTAAACCTGACCGGTTTTGGCAACTTCGAGACATAACTTGGCTCCGAGATCGAAACCTGGCGATGAGTGGACTACTCTAAGTCGGGGACTTCGTAAGAACGATGAATCTGTCGATTCATAGGTAAGATGCTTTCATAATATTCCTCCAACCCTTAAACCTGACCGGTTTTGGCAACTTCGAGACATAACATGGCTCCGAGATCGAAACCTGGCGATGAGTGGACTACTCTAAGTCGGGGACTTCGTAAGAACGATGAATCTGTCGATTCATAGGTAAGATACTTTCATAATATTCCTCCAACCCTTAAACCTGACCGGTTTTGGCAACTTCGAGACATAACATGGCTCCGAGATCGAAACCTGGCGATGAGTGGACTACTCTAAGTCGGGGACTTCGTAAGAACGATGAATCTGTCGATTCATAGGTAAGATGCTTTCATAATATTCCTCCAACCCTTAAACCTGACCGGTTTTGGCAACTTCGAGACATAACATGGCTCCGAGATCGTAACCTGGCGATGAGTGGACTACTCTAAGTCGGGGACTTCGTAAGAACGATGAATCTGTCGATTCATAGGTAAGATGCTTTCATAATATTCCTCCAACCCTTAAACCTGACCGGTTTTGGAAACTTCGAGACATAACATGGCTCCGAGATCGAAACCTGGCGATGAGTGGACTACTCTAAGTCGGGGACTTCGTAAGAACGATGAATCTGTCGATTCATAGGTAAGATGCTTTCATAATATTCCTCCAACCTTTAAACCTGACCGGTTTTGGCAACTTCGAGACATAACATGGCTCCGAGATCGAAACCTGGCGATGAGTGGACTACTCTAAGTCGGGGACTTCGTAAGAACGATGAATCTGTCGATTCATAGGTAAGATGCTTTCATAATATTCCTCCAACCCTTAAACCTCACCGGTTTTGGCAACTTCGAGACATAACATGGCTCCGAGATCGAAACCTGGCGGTGAGTGGACTACTCTAACTCGGAGACTTCATAAGAACGATGAATTTGTCGATTCATAGGTAAGATGCTTTCATAATATTCCTCCAACCCTTAAACCTGACCGGTTTTGGCAACTTCGAGACATAACATGGCTCCGAGATCGAAACCTGGCGGTGAGTGGACTACTCTAAGTCGGGAACTTCGTAAGAACGATGAATCTATCGATTCATAGGTAATATGCTTTCATAATATTCCTCCAACCCTTAAACCTGACCGGTTTTGGCAACTTCGAGACATAACATGGCTCCGAGATCGAAACCTGGCGGTGAGTGGACTACTCTAACTCAGAGACTTCATAAGAACGATGAATCTGTCGATTCATAGGTAAGATGCTTTCATAATATTCCTCCAACCCTTAAACCTGACCGGTTTTGGCAACTTCGAGACATAACATGGCTCCGAGATCGAAACCTGGCGGTGAGTGGACTACTCTAACTCGGAGACTTCATAAGAACGATGAATTTGTCGATTCATAGGTAAGATGCTTTCATAATATTCCTCCAACCCTTACACCTGACCGGTTTTGGCAACTTCGAGACATAACATGGCTCCGAGATCGAAACCTGGCGATGAGTGGACTACTCTAAGTCGGGGACTTCGTAAGAACGATGAATCTGTCGATTCATAGGTAAGATGCTTTCATAATATTCCTCCAACCATTAAACCTGTCCGGTTTTGGCAACTTCGAGACATAACCTGGCTCCGAGATCGAAACCTGGCGATGAGTGGACTACTCTAAGTCGGGGACTTCGTAAGAACGATGAATCTGTCGATTCATAGGTAAGATGCTTTCATAATATTCCTCCAACCCTTAAACCTGACCGGTTTTGGAAACTTCGAGACATAACATGGCTCCGAGATCGAAACCTGGCGATAAGTGGACTACTCTAAGTCGGGGACTTCGTAAGAAAGATGAATCTGTCGATTCACAGGTAAGATGCTTTCATAATATTCCTCCAACCCTTAAACCTGACCGGTTTTGGCAACTTCGAGACATAACATGGCTCCGAGATCGAAACCTGGCGATGAGTGGACTACTCTAAGTCGGGGACTTCGTAAGAACGATGAATATCATCATATCATAACCACCCATTCATTTAATTTTTAATTCTATTTTATCTACAGCCGTTAAGTTTTTTTTTTTTTTTTTTTGTTTAACATCATTCTCATTTCTATTCCTTCCTTATCCTTTTCTTTTTTTTCCCTCAACTGCATCTCCCCAGTGTGTTCGATGGAGAAACTTCACCTCAAACCATCATTATTCAAACCAACATCACTCAAACCACTTTGGTACAGCAGCACCTCCATAACTCAAACCACTGGCAACTTCATTGTCTACGACTCCAACAGCTCCGTTCATTACCATCGTTTTTAACTTCATCGATCTCAGGAGATTACTTCACCAACTTCATCATCACCACACAATGTTGAAGATCGATCTGTAACCCATATCTCGACTAACCACTTCCACCAATTTCCCGAAGTTGAAGATCGATCTGTAACCAAAGCTCAATTTAGGGTATATTGTTTTTTTGATTTTTGAATTAGTTTTTTTTCAGTGACTTTTTTGCATTAAAATTTGAATTAGGTTTTTTGATAATCAACACAGAACAATATGGGTTTGGTTTAAAATTTCATTAAAATCAACAATATGGGTAGTTTGTTCCTTTCTTATGATATTGATTTCATCAAAATCAACAATATGGGTAGTTTCTCCTTCAGTCTCTTTTTATTTTTTCTGCAGTCATGTTGATTTTTTTCTTTTAATGTCGAAGGTGCATCATAGACGTTGCAGTCTTCTTATCTTGCTTTGTTGAAAATGTTTTGTTTGCTTTGTCTAATATTCAGTAAATCATAATCATGATTCAGAAATTGGCTCATTAAGTTTGTTGGGTATGTTTCGATTGGGTTCATTGGCCAAGGTTAATATGTTGTTCACTGTAGAATATTACATTCTTTACATTGGTTTTCCCTTTTTTATTGTGTTATTCCGTGATTAATTATTTTGTCGTTCTTTCATGTAGGGGTGATCTTCCATATCAGGAGGCCTTGAAGAATTTCATAGATACCGTTTGTCAGAGACTTGGAAATCCTTCTGAATTCAGTTGTCCTTGTGTTGATTGTAAGAATCTCACTTTCCCACTTCCTCCGAAAGAAGTGCATCTTCACTTGCTGAAACGAGGTTGGGATCCTACATACACTGAGTGGGTTTTTCACGGGGAGACTATGCACACTTCTACTGATGTACACCAAGAGGGAGCAACAAGGGGATCATATCATATAGATGCTGCTGTTGAAGCTGATGCACATATCGATCAGGGACATGAACCTGTGCAAGATGAGGGTTTGGAAAACCATGTGGAAGAGGCGGACCCACCGTTATATCCTAATTGTAAAACACACACAAAGTTATCCATCACTGTTGAATTGTATAGGCACAAGACAGTAAATGGTTTATCTAGGAAATCTTTTGACGAACTTCTCAAGACAATCGGTTCCTTGTTGCCGCCAGATCATTGTCTTCCTTGCTCAACATATGAAGTGAAAAAGCTCCTGAAATCTTATCAATTGACTTACCAGAAAATACATGCTTGTATTAATGATTGTTGTTTGTTTAGAAAAGATATGAAAGATGCAGACGAGTGTCCTAAATGTCATTATTCTAGGTGGAAGGCAGACACATCTAACATGGACGATGCTGAAATGATAGACAAGCCGCAAAAGAAGATACCGGTGAAGGTGCTTAGGTACTTCCCCGTTGTGCCGAGATTGAGAAGATTGTTTCAATCAGCAGCACTGGCTGAGCAGTTGATATGGCACGCGACGAACAAGAGTAAGGATGGGAAGATGCGTCATCCAACAGATTCTTTGGCTTGGAAGCACATAGACACAAAGTATCCCGAGTTTGCTTCAGATCCCCGTAATTTGCGTCTTGGGCTTGCTGCTGATGGATTTAATCCATTTGGTGATCTTTCCGCAGCCCACAGTTGTTGGCCAGTGATGCTCGTGGTTTATAATTTGCCCCCTCAATTGGGTATGCAAGGTGACAACATAATTCTGAGCATGCTGATTCCAGGAAAAAAACAACCGGGTAATGACATTGATGTATACTTGCAGCCCTTGATTGATGATCTTTTTGAGTTGTGGGAGAAAGGGGTGCAGGTATATGATTCGTTTACTAAAACAGATTTTAACTTGAAGGCGTTATTAATGTGGACAATAAACGATTTCCCTGCATATGGTAATTTATCTGGATGTACGTATAAAGGGAAGGCAGCCTGTCCTCTTTGCGGTGAAAATACACTTTCAAACTGGTTGGCATTTAGTCGTAAAACTGTCTACTTGAATCATATGAGATTTCTTCGTCATAATCATCCTCTTCGGCAGAAAAAAGACTGGTTTAATGGAGAGATTGAGAGGAAGGAAAAGCCACCTGTTATGTCTGGTGCTGCGGCACTTGAATGTCAGAATAGTATTACAAATGATTTTGGGAAAGCGGAGAAGAACGAGGAGGAGATAAGGAAAAAGAAAGAGCAAAAGAAGAAGAATAAGGGCAAGAGTAGTGCGGCAGCAAGTGCAAATGTGGGTAATTATAAATGTGGGAAGAGGAAAAGGGATGTTGTTGCTGATGCGGCTATTTCTGGTGCAAATGATGATGAAACTGAACTTCGGGTGTTTAACAAACGGTCAATATTCTTCGACTTGCCTTACTGGAAGGTTAGTTCCATAACTTCAAACTTACTTGTTAATATTTGGCTATGGGTTCTTCTGCTTTGCACCATGTTAGCCTCTAAAATTCACATTATCAACAAATGCAATCTAAATGGCACACTCGTTCTTTTGATATAGTGTTTGGGAAGTATAATGCATCTGAGTACTTTTCCCAATGTGATAAAGCATCGGCAGCATCAGTTTGATTGCACCATAATTGACACATAATAGTATATTTTCAGTATAATGAGCATTTTGTTTGTGTTTTTTCCAGCATGACATTATAATAGAATTAATTACTTACCTAAGATTCGACAGCATGACATTATAACTTTCACATAGATTAAATGTCTGATCTTTTATTTCTTTATAGAATTAATTACTAATGTTGGGTTTTTCCATCTTCCTAGGATTTATTACTACGGCACAATATTGATGTTATGCATACAGAAAAAAATGTTTGCGAGAGTATTATTGGTACCATATTGAATATAAAGTCCAAAACAAAAGACGGTCTAAAGTCCCGCAATGATCTGAAGAGTATGGGAATAAGACCAGAATTACATCCAGTAGAGATAAATGGAAAAACGATCCTTCCACCAGCACCATATTGTTTAAATGACAAGGAAAAGGCTATATTGTATAATAGTATGAGAAATTTAAAGGTTTTATATGGTTTTAGTTCTGATCTTAGAAAGCATTTCTCAAAAGATGGTTGCTTAGGTGTTCTTAAGGCTCATGATTACCATGTTCTTATGCAACAAATATTACCCGTTGCTTTGCAAGGACTTTTACCTGTAGGGCCAAGGGAGGCAATTTTCAGGTTATGTTCTTATTTTCACGAAATATGCCAAAGGGCAGTTGATCTCCATAGATTAATAGAACTTGAAGTAGAAGTTGCTGAGACTTTGTGTATGTTTGAGAGGTACTTCCCTCCGTCACTTTTTGATGTCATGATGCACTTGACAATTCACCTAGCTCGAGAAGTGCGATTATGTGGACCTGTACAATATCGTTGGATGTATCCATTTGAAAGGTATGCCAATTTAATTTATATTACTTCTGTTTTTTGGTTTTGTGTAGAAAGTTATGCCCTTTGTATCTTAGAGATACTAATATTTAATTAACTAGTAACTGTTGCATACTCGACTTTCCTAGGTATATGAAGACATTCAAAGAATATGTAAAGAATTATGCACAACCTGAAGCTTGTATAGCCGAGTGTTATCTTGGAATGGAGAGTGTTAGGTATTTTGATATTCGTAAGGCCCAAGCAGCTGAAACAGGAGTAGAGAAAAGGCGTAACGAAAACACTCAAAATGGTTCCACACCGGCAGCACGTCCTCTTTCTAAAGGTGTCCAAGTGCGTATGGATAGTGAGAAGTTAAAGATAGCTCACAGATATGTGCTTTTTAACACACCCGAAATTGACCCATATATGATGTAAGTATGATGTTCCCGTTTATTAAAATGGTCTGTCAATTAATACTTCATTTTCTAATTTTAATTTTGTCTTAGAATGCATATGGACGAGTTAAAATCTCCTGCTGGGAGGGCAATTACTAGTGAAGACCAACTCAATTCCATACAGTCTGACACATTTGCATATTGGTTTCAACAAAAGGTATGTTTAGTCCACTCTTAGTCAGATTATGCATCTTAGTATAGTTTAAACACTTGGACATTTTGCTGCTGCGGAAAACTACTACAAAAAACACAAATGCGTGTGATTTTGTTTCATTCTATCACATAGAACAATCCATGTTCGGCACACCATCATATAAATCTAACTTCTTATTCTTAGATAACAAATTTAGTTATATTCTTATGTTCTGAGATTATACATTTGTAGGTTAAGATGCAAATTGAACAAGGCATGCCAATATCACACACGGTAGAATGGTTTTCATATGGGCCCTTGGAAAACTGCATATCATATAAAGGCTTGCTTATCAATAACACTAGGTTTATTACGAAGGATGTTAAGAGAGTCACACAAAACAGTGGAGTTTCAATTGAATCAACAACCTTAGTTGCAGGATTGTCAGAAACTAGTGGGTTCTATGGTGTTTTAGAAGAAATTCTATTGTTGGACTACAATCATATGTTTCAAATTCCAATATTCATTGGGCTCACACCAATTTTGGTGTGAAGGTAGAAGATGGCTTTACATTAGTCAATTTAAAGCAGCATAAGAACCAATACTGTAACGATCCATTCATTTTAGCAAAGCAAGCGCGACAAGTTTTCTATTCTCGAGAGTCAAATACATCTAACTGGTATGTGATGGTGAAACCACCGCCCAGGGGTTTCCATGAATTAGAGGAATACAATGAAAAGCATGACACAATTTTCCAACCAGTGGATATTTCAACTCTTGGTTTCCAAATGGATGACGAGAACGAGAGTTACTTAAGAGAAGATGGGGAATATACCATAGTGGTTCCGACAAAGAAGAAGAACAAAAAGAAGAAGAAAAAGAAGTTCACAAGTTAGATCAGTAGTTTATTGTTTTTACGGTATTGTATTCTTACTTTAGCAATATTTGGTGTTATTTGCCTTCTCAGTAATCTACTTCAACTGCTATTCTCAAGTTTCTTGCTACAGCTGAGTGTGTAGTTCTGTATGAGTTTCCTGCTATTCTCAAGTTTCTTGCTACAGCTGAGTGTTAGTTCTGTATTGGCTTGTGTATTTATCACTTATCAAACTCTATGTTCTATTGTTGGTAATTCAGGGCTGCTTTTGTTATCATCATTTGTGTGTGAATATCGGTTTGAAGATGGTAATGTTTTTCAGAATATTTGTTTGTTTGATGGTATACTTTTGCCATAATTCCCCAGTTGCATGCTTTGCTTAAAGCGGGTGGTCTTATAGAATGTATGTGATTATTTACAGAGAAGAATGTATATGGTTACAGAGAATGCTTCGCGCTCTTTGTGGCTCAGTCGGCTTTGCGCATTATATTTTGTTTTACAACGCTTATGAAGGGTTGTCATAATAGTATATTAAAGAACCACCAACTTTACAGAACTTGTGATAGTGTAGGTATGGTTAGTGGTGTAGACTTCCATATAGGAGGCTCAGGGTCGAATCCCCCAAACCTAATTTTTTCCCACATTCTATATTTTAACTTCAACAACACTTATAAGTGTCGTTATACGTTTCTATTAAAAAAAAAAGAAAAAACCCAAACTTGTGAACTGTAAGGATGGTTGATGAGCTATACATCCATGCATTAGGTTCATGTTCGAATCTCCCCTCTAACGTATTTTTCATTATCATATTTTTGTGTTCTTCAACAACACTTGTGAGAATTGTGATACGCTAAGTCACTACACTTATGAAACAAAGTTGTTATATCTAAATGTCGTCACAACAGTTTTGCTAAAGGAGTTGTCGTTTGTTTTCTTAGCGCAACCCCTTGTTCCTAAGGGTTGGTAGTGATGATATACGACAACTCTTTCTTTGAAACCAGTTGTAAAACATAGGACTTTCTACGATGTATAGCGAAGTGTTGTAAATCTCCAGTTGTAGATGTATATTTTTCCCGTAGTGGCCCTCGGTAAGAATTGATTTGCAAAGTTTTGTAGACACGTCAACAATTGTTGTTCAGTACTTTTACAGGGTTAATTCTTTCAAGGAATTGGGTATAGAATGGCCACATCTCGCATTGGGTTACTGAGCATTCCGTCCTATACAGAGTTTAACATTAATTCTGTAACGGAGGGAAGTGTTTTGGCCAAGTTACAGATGCTTGGGAAATATTTGTTGACACGAATATTGTTTCCAAGGTTATAGTGAAAGTGATATAATCTTAATTATTGCTCCTCAGTATGGTTAGGATAAATAACGATATCATATTTAATCACAAATTAGAGAATAAGTTGCGCCACTCAGCCTAGAATTCTTCTTCTTCTTCTTCTTCTTCTTCTTCTTCTTCTTCTTCTTCTTCTTCTTCTTCTTCTTCTTCTTCTTCTTTGTTATCCTATTTTATTGACCAGACCATCCTGTCTGTTTCGCCTTGCAGGTTCCCGCTTCACTTTGAAGTCGAAGACAACAGTAGCACCACAGTCTTTGCTGCTTTGGATAGTGAGATCCAGAAGTTGGTCCAGCACACCTCATCTGAGCTTATAGGCATGTCGTTAATCCAATGTATTGTTCTACATTGCCTCTTTTTTTTTCACTTTACAGCATAGCTTGATTAATTTTAAGCCAATGATCCCAAAACCAATAAACTCATGCAGTATAATTTTTATTGAGATAGGACATATTACGCAAGCATAGAGTCACAAATGAAGAGTTTTGATATTACTGTATGAATGGGTCGGCGTTAATCTCATGTATTGTTCTGCAATGTTACTCACTCCACAGTATAGACAACGACGACGTAACAAGTCGCTAATCTCATGTATCGCCTTTTCTCACTTCACAGCATGTTAAAAAAAAATCATTAATCTCATGTATTCTTCAGCATCGCCGACGGAACAACTCCTTTCAATGACTTCCATTTGTTTCCTGGGGGTCTGACTCTGGTTGTATATGTTTGGATTGGGATGGGAACGTATTATTTGACCCCTTCAATGGGGGTCTGACTCTGGTTGTTTATACTACCTGAATTTGCATCATTTTCCATTTGCATAGAGATATACTTATTTAGATGGAAACTGGCAAATATCCGATCTCCAGAGATTGAATGGAAAAACACCAATTAATTATACTACTTAATAGATTGAAAAGAGTTATATGATCATTACCAGAAAATTTAGAGACGGTCATAAAACTTGAATGTTATCATCGATTCAAATCATCTAGCTTGCCATTGGATCCTAATTATCTTTTCGGCGAGATAAGGCTCAATGTGATGATCCACACAACCTTGAATCTCAATAGTGTAATCCCGATTATAATACTAACCCATCATTATATCCTCGCCGAGGGCGAAGTCAACCCGTTGTAAGGTTGTGCATTTGCATCCCTGCCCAGCTGGCTCCAAAGTCTAATTTAAACCAATTAATTTTTTTTTTGTTATTTACAAGTCTAATTTTGCTTATTTGCATCTCCTAAAAAAAATTTGTAACTCCGAAGTAAACTTTAATGTTTGTTTAAGGGTTTTGTAGTTTTTGGTGACTAATTTTTGTAGGTGAGGTTTTATAGCTTTTGATGACCAAATCCTGAACCGGCAAGGGTCATATCCTAGTTTATATACGTATACAAAATACAGAATGTGTAGGGATGCAGATGCAGATGTTGAATTTGAAATCCGTTATTATTTGGATTATGCGGATGAGGTAAAAACCGGTACATACCGGTCCATGCTCACCCCTACGCTTTTTCTAATAAAAAAACAATTGGGTCCAAGGGAGAAAACTGAGAAGCCCGTAAAGAAAATATAAGGTGAACGGGCCAGTTCTACATTTGTGTTCTGAACGCCGATGCATATCGACACGACAGTCACAGATGAAGAGGAGGCGGGAAATAGAGAAAGAGATTGAAGAAGAGGGATAACAATATAACATGGACGCCGATGATGCTTGGGAAGCTCTAGATGTCGATGATTCTGATCTTGTTTCTCTTCTAAGACCTTCCACTCTTCTTCCTTGCAAACGCCCTCTTCCTCCTCCTCCTTCACAACAAAACCCTAACAAGACTAGAGACAACACTATCTTTCCCTCTCTTCGACCATGCTCTCAACCCCAAACCCAGAAAAGGGATGATCTTCCATCGACTAGTAATCGTCGTCTAATTCCGGGTCCAGCCGGGTTACTCCAGGCTACTATGTATCGAAAAGCTAGGGATAATCGAAGTGGGGAAGATCAAATTCCGACTCAGGAATTTATAAGAAGGATGAATGGAGAAGAAGATGAGGGTGAAAATGATCCTGATTTCAAACGAAACCCATGGCTTTGTGCTGTTGAATTCGATGTGGGTTTTGAAGAGGGTAAATCAAACTTGGGTTCAATCAAGAATTGTTTAAGCAACAGAAGAGTTTCTTTGGTAATTCTCTTGTGATTTTGTGGTCTAAATTTTAATCATTTTAAGCAGTAATTGTAAGACGACCCACATTTGGTTTTGTATTGTTGGTTGTGAATCTAACGTTTTCTTGATGGATGATTAGGTTATTGCGATGGTTAAATCCTGTAAACCCAATGGTCTTGGTGATATAAGTTTAACCCTAAAGGTGGTATATCTAATCGAATGTAATTAGAATTTGTGTTTTGATACTTTTTGAGATTTCTTTGAGATTTGTTATTGATATTAATGAATCTAATTTATGTATTTCAGGATCCTACAGGTACTATTGGTGCTAATGTCCATCGAAAAGTTACAGAAAGTGAGTATGGAAAAGATATCTCGGTTGGATCTGTATTAATTCTCAAGCAGGTATCGTGAAAGTTTTCGTCATCATTTTTTTAAGAATTGATGGTAACTAGCTGGGATTCTAACAGTTATGTGACAAATTCTTAGAAATATCATATCTACATTAGGCGACTTACTGAACCAATGTAACTGCAGATTGTTCTATTCTCGCCTTCCCATACGGGGCATTATCTCAACATCACACTCCCGAATGTGGTCAAGGTGCATTATCTTTTCTGTTAAATTAGCTGTAACGAAATTCTTGAATCAGTTTGATCTTGGAATTTAATCGGGGTGCTCCATGTTAGTGTATCAAATATGTTTATATCGCGCATATTGTTTCCAGAGTTTTCTACTGGGTTCCAGAAACATAGTAGGTTTTTTTTTCTACATGGTGGATTCTGAAATGTAGTAACCTAAGATAAGTTTGTTGATATCCTCCCCAAATTTGGGGACCATTCTTCTTTTGCAGCCTGAGTAGTTATCTTTGGTGGTTTTGTTTGTTGCTGATTAACTTAGTATTTAATATTTACAGTGTTGTTGTGTAGTCATGTAGCTGTCTGAGCACCTCTTTGCCCATGATTTGCAGAAAGCACAGTTAGTAATGTGATGGGATCGTGGGAAAAATGGATATTGTGATTGATATGAACGGATGCTCTTTGTTAGTTTCTTTTGGTAATGCACTTTAAAAAGTCTATTGCTCTAGTAGTTACCAATAATAATAACTCAATCAACTGATTTGGGTAACAGGTTATTCCCAAGGACTACGGTGGACCTCCAATAAAAGGGTTTTCAGTATCTGAAGTTAATTCTGCCTATCCCATTGGTATGTCATAATTATTTTTCTGAATTGCGGAATTTAGTATTTAACCCCCTACAAGTATTCGACTGCTACTGAAGTGTGACCCTTTCCCTCTGCTGTAAGAACTATTGATGCTGCGTGACATTGGATTGCTTGACTTTGGATCTGGGGTTGAAAAGGACATTTATTGTGAAAGTCAACTAATTGTGATGATTTTGTCTATTATCTCCTAATTACTTGGTACTTGTCACTCCCCCTTCAGATGAATGTAACAGGACTAGGTCAGAGATGGCCGATAAGGTGTCATTTGCGAGATCAGGAGCAACAGAAAGATTTACGAGTGAGGTACCTAGACAATATAGAAACAAAGAACTGTTAGTAGATGATGTTGTTGATAATAGAAGACAGCTGGAAGAAAGCATAGCAGCAAGAGGGAACTCTCAACGAGGTAGTAATTATAAATCTGCAGCAGAGATAATAACCCAATTGGTGGAGCATTCAGTAACAAATCAAGCTACACAGTTGACAGTTAGAGGGGGAGATACGGAAAATGAGGAACGTATAATGGATGTAGATGACAACTGTTCAAAAGATCGTGCTCCACTGGAAAACTTCAACTGCACAAGCAATACACTGCAGCATATGTCCACTGCAAGAGAAAGCGAGGGAAAAGCTGAATCTAAGAAGCCAACAACTTCACTCCCTGAATGGACAGATGAACAGCTTGATGAGCTTTTTAATGCCTATAGTGATGACGGTGATACCTTTCTGTAGACAGTTTATTTCCTTCGCTATTGCCATTTTTGTTTGTAAATGTATGTTTGGTTCTTTTTCTTGTTTCTGAACAACTTTAGTAGCATAAGATTGTCGCGCCAGATAATCTTGGAACTGACACTTGTGCATTTTGGCGAAATTCGCTTGTACTAGTTTTGCACATCTGAGAAAGCAACAAATGGAAATGGAAAAGAAATTCACCACTTGTTTATGGTGTTGTGCATAAACAAGTCTTGTATTTGTACGTCAGGGCCTTTACACCCTAGCTTATTAGCTTTAGAGATTGAGATATTGACATGTTTAAAGTCCAAATCTTAATCTCCGCGTTAATAGCGAAGGGAAAGTGATGCTTTATATAGAGGGCATATAACTTGGATAGTTTCAGAAGCAAACATATACTAAGAAGCTCTATGGACCAATGTTGTAAAAAGAGGTCTGTCGAGGAAATAAGTTAAGTTTCGTTGTCACCATGAAGCTGTGCTTTCCTACAAAAAGTATCATATTTGAAAACTTTTAACGTGCTAGGAATCTTGGATATGGTTAAATATAGTTTCCTTCACAAGAGAGTTTCCTTTTACTCGGTTTTGGTTTCCACTAAAATATGACATAGCATCTCTCATATGAACTTGCAAGTATTTCTACTTAAGAACATGTAGTCTGTTTATTTTAGAATGTGGGATCATCTTGTAATACAGAAGTTCTGCAAAATATTAGATGCTTGATATCAAAGAAATTATGCGAAAAATCAGATGAACGATGAAGCGAAAAACAGTCTTCCTTTTTCTCCTGTTCTTATCAAGTGTATACATAGAAGTTGCAGGTATATTCTTTCTTTCATCCTTTACTAATTTTAGTTCCATCTTCATGGAGTACTGTTTAAGAATGTTTTTGATATTCAAACAAAATTTGACTTAAAATTGTCAGCCAAGAATCTGCACCATCGTGTTACACATCAAGATTATGAGAGCAAAAAAATGATTACCACACATATGAGAAGAGGCGGTGGTGGCGGGCACGGGGGTGGAGGCAGTCACGGAGGTAGTGGCAGTCGCGGCGGTAGCAGCAGTAGGGGTGGTGGTAGAAATCGTGGTACCGGTAGTACCATTGTGCCTCGTGGGGGTATTTATCCCTATCCTTACTATGGCAGTACTAGTAATGGAAGACATAACAACAACAGCAGCAACAGTTGTGGGGGCATCATGATCAACCACAAGGATGCTGCATTCGCGATAATTGTAGCGCTAACTGCATTGAAATACTTAAATTGGTACTGATTTCTTAAAGTTTTTAACAACCGGGATTAGTTGCAACTATTTGTAACCTTGGATGTGTCTATGTTTTAGCCGATTTTGAGAAACACTGAAGTTGATATTATTGTAAAGAATAGTTTTCAGAGTAAACTAAGAAAGTACTATTACAAGTATTTAAAGATAAACATTGGGTGTAATAATACAAGTCAAGTCAATATTGACCAGTTGACTTGACACAAACTATTCACACACTTATATCTCTAATACTCCCCCTGCAAGCTGATACTAAGAATACAGTATCAGATTGATATAAGATAAAACTAAGAAGAAATCTCTGTAAGTTGAACTGCAGAAGAAGTGACTGAAGTAGAAGAAGCAACTGAAGTAGATAAAGGAGTCCCAAGCAACTGAGATAAAAGCCTTGAAAAAGCTGGAAAACACAAGCCTTTAGTAAAGAGATCTGCCAGTTGATCTTCTGAAGAAATATGCTGCAACTTTAAGAATCCTTCCTCAACCAATTCCCTGACAGTGTGATATTGTATTTCTATGTGCTTGGTCCATTGCCAACCTCCACATGATCCTTGCCTTTGTAAGATGTAGAATTATGAAGTAAAGTCTCATCTCCAGTCATGTGTGCAGTAACACCAGAATCAGAAATCCAATGAGTAGCAGTTGAAGTAGATGGTGCAGAATGATCTTCAGTAAAAGTTGTAAAGGCTTGTTGGGAAGAAATTTCCTGAGCTTCATTAGCAGAATTAGTAAATGTTGGAGGATGATATCTGAAATAACATCTGCTAGCATAATGACCTCTCTTTCTACAAATTTGACATTCTACTGAAGAAAAATCTCTTCTAGTTCCATTTCCATTTCCCTGTCCAAATGTACCACCTTGAGACACAATATTTTGACCATTGTTATTTCTTGAATTAAAATTTCCACTATTGCTTGAACCATTGTTATTTCTTGGTTTGCTCCGACCATTACCAGAAAAGTTATTGCCACCATTTCCATTTTTTCCATAAAGAGCATGTTGAGTATCATAAGTAGTACTGGAATCTTGTTGTTGTTCAATAAGCCATTGCTCATGGGTTAATAATCTTGGTTTTAACTCTGCAAAAGTAAAAGGAGTCTCCCTGTTCTGTGCCGCAACTACAAAAGTATCAAATTCTCTGCCTAAGCCATTAAGCACATATATAACCAAACCTGAATCACTCATCTTTTCTCCAATGGCAGCTAAAGAATCAACAATGGTTTTGATATTTTGTAAATAAACCAGAATTGTAAGATTACCCTTTTTAACATTGTGCAATTGATTCATGAGCATACTTTTTCTGGCTAAGAATTGACTTCTAAAAGATATTTCAAGATATGCCCAAATTTCATGAGAAGTAGATAATCCTAAAACATCACTAGACACAGAATCTGTAAAAGTAGCTTTTAAACAGCTAGTAACAAAACAATCAATCTTCCTCCAAAGAACCCATTGAGGGTTTATAGACAAAACTCCATTAACTTCTAAATTCTTAACCGGTTCAATAACATCACCAGTAACATACCCATACAGATCAGTAGATATAAGAATCGATTCCATTTGATCTTTCCACAACAAAAAATTATTGGGACCTAATTTTGCAGAAACAAAATTTGAAATATTTGAGAATGGAAAGGTAAAATCAGAACTAGTACCCATCATAGCAGCGGAAGTAGAAGTCATATCTTTGCGTCTTCTATAAACAATTGTTGCAGACATTAACCAGATTGAAGAAAGTTGATGAAGAATAACCCCAGACGCAAATCTTGAATGAAATCTTTATGTAGTAAGAAGTGTTCTTGAAAATTTTGTAATTAATCTGAATCAAAAATTTTGGAAAAGGGTTTTATGATTCGTTGAATGTTGTAAAAGATATTGAGAAAATTTGTGTAGCAGAAGAAATTTTTACTCTCAGGATCGTCTGATACCATGAGAAACACTGAAGTTGATATTATTATAAAGAATTGTTTTCAATGTAAACTAAAAAAGTACTATTACAAGTATTTAAAGATAAACATTGGGTGTAATAATACAAGTCAAGTCAATATTGACCAGTTGACTTGACACAAACTATTCACACACTTATATCTCTAATAGACTTGAATATATGGCATTCTGCAATGCATCTTTGAGGCTGTGTGTATTAGGTGCTAAACCGCCACAAAATAGACAATGCACAGTACCCAGACACTAAGAAATTACATACAGCCATTAGAAGAAAAAGATAACATAATTTGTTGATTATTAATCAAACATTAGATAGATAGATGGATCATAAATCAGTTGACGCTGCCGAGTGGCCAATATGCATATAATGTGACCGCCTCAGGAACCTCACCATCTCTTTCTAGGAGCATACCCAAAGTGATACATGTAAAGCACCATAAAAACAACACCCAAATAAGCAAAGCACATGGAACCGAACACAAGTATTGTCCTGCAACAGCTTGTTTTTACTCTGCATATACAAATCTTGCATCCACACCGATAACAAAATGTGGCTTTACATCTGCAATTCAAAAATTAGAATTACCAGGAGACATTACGACTTGAAAATCATACGTATTTTTATAGAATGATGATGGGAAGAGCAAAACATACTGATTTATGTACCTGCAAGTCATTAAGGAACACCCACGTTTACGTTCCACGTAACAGCTGCAATTTGGACATCGAGTCCATTTCTGTTGTCTAGCAGTCTCCAGGAACAGAAGATCGTTTCTATCGACGTCATTTACCAGATTCCCTCTTCTATGACATCTATGATTTTCCTTCCATGGAACCATACAGTGAAAACAGAATATCTTCTTGCAATTTGGACAGGTTGATTTTCTAATGGTCGCACTAGTTGAAGTACTTGAAAATGCAATTGTCATGGCACACTCGTTTAAAACTAATTCGCTACATTCACGAAAAGGGCAATAAGATCTCCCATAGGCAAACCCGCCTTTTGATGATTCCATTAATACAACTGATTCACAAAGTACACGACACCATTTCTCGAACACGAATGTGGGGAGAATGGAGCGACAAGATAAAGCGTTGAAGAAATCAGTGCAATTGCTATTAGGACATTTTATTTCCGCAATGTTGTCGTGTATAACTTTTACTTCGATGTACTTGACGATGCAGTCAGTACAGTAAGGGTGAAGGCATCCATCCATCTCCATGTTCATAAATTTCTGGTTTTCAAGAACTGGCTCGATACAGATTTCGCAAGTGAAAAAGTTGTCAGTAATACTACTATTACTTGAACTGTCATGGATAGGTGAAGGGGGTGTTTCGAGGTTTTGGACTGTAATTTCTATCTCCATGCTCTGCAACATTGAGAACTAAGAGCATTTGCTAAGCTTAATATTTGTAGAGAGTGAGAACTGAGAAGGTTCGTTTTGAAGGCTTGTAACTGAATTAGGTCATACGATAGAGATGTGCAGGAAGATGTCATGGTTGGTTAGAAGTCACGTTCCAAAGCCAGTTATGAGGAACACAATATGTAAATGTTTACTAGTTTTGTGGGTCGTATTAATTTGTTAATTGCTAAGTAAAAAAAATGATAGAAAATACATCACTCGATTAGTTAGTTTGTGGCCACAGAGAGGTATAAAGTGCTGGGACTTGGCACTCAAGCGAAGTAAGCTGCTGAACTATGGGAATGGAATAGGAAGTTTTCCTGCCCAATTTGTTTTGTTTTTTTGAGTTAAAATTGCAAATAAACAACAGAATTTGTCAATCAATTCTGCATTGGTTTTTCTAAAAGTGATGCATCAAGCTATTATGATTTGTCAACAAATTGGGCCTTCACTTTGCACCGGGGACTGCATTCTTTTGTTTGCTTGCTTGCTAGCTAAAATCGAAGACTCGTGTTGCTAGCCGAGCAATATGCGCTCATGCGGTTTAATTTGGACAGTGTATATATATTCACAAATAGGTCCAAATCAATGAACCGCAGCGGCGCAGCATCTGAACAGATCACTCGGTTGAGATGAACTGTGGAAGATCAGGTCCGGTTGCATGATATTTGGTACACATAAGTGGAAAATTAATTTTTCTTTGTAAGAACCGTGTTTGGTACATGTGCAAGAAAATGAAATCATTCCTAGGTCATTTAGTAAGAAAATGACAGTCCGAAGTCAAATTTAAGAAGACTAGCTATTTTCATGAAATCACCAACTATGAAGAAGAAACACTCAAATAAACAACTTGTGGAATAAGCTTAAACTTAACGAATAATCTAGGGGTGTAGCTTACAGATAGTAGGATTGACATTACTAGTAAACTTAACGAGGATCTTTTTGCCATCAGATCCGATTTGACCCTGCATAAACCCTGAGTTTATGGATGACATCCAACCACGCAGAATTGAAGCAGGGAAAAACATGTTACTCTGGTATCCCATCCCATGCTGAAATTAAACACTTTGTTTTAGGATGAAACTTTGAACATCTCTAGGACTATATGGATTGTCCCTACTCCCTAGTCCTTATCCAAATATGTGGGACATTGTTTGGAAGACGCTATTAATATGGTAAAAGCCTTTTCATTATTCCGGATACTTAGCTTTATTTCTATGTATATGTCAAACAATATAGCTTGTCATTTTTGTACCCACTATAGATATGGCAAAGTGGGTAAACGTATGTGCCAAAGTATCAAAAATACCACATAGACATACAAGACAGACTTTCTACCAAGCGATAGAAAGTTCATCGCTCGACGGTCATCACATTGCCCGAGGGTCATAAAAACGCCAGCCCTAGTCTTTCAATCGCTCGTCAGTTTGATCAACATTCAGCAGATCATCATCCAACAGTTGGAATTTCCCCTCTTTAAATACCCAACTTCAAGATCATTTCAACTCACACCAAAATTTCTGAATCTTTCTAGAAATTCCCCATCTCTGTATAATTTTTTAATCTCTCAATATTTCTTCATCATTGTATAATTTTTGAATCTCTCAATATTTATTCATTTTCGTATAATTTTTTAACCTCTGAATTCTTCTAATCTAAAACAAGATAAACTAATCACACCTTCTCTACACCTCTTAATCTCTTGTAATATGGATTCTCAATCTCAATCTCAAGGAAAAGGTAAAAAGAACGAAGTTCGGGGTGCAAAGTTCAATATCACAGAAGATGCGTATTTGTTGTAATTATGTGTATTTTAACCAAGATTGTACAGCAACATGGTAACACCATGTGGGAAAACATATTTTTGAGATATCAAGAGCAAACCATGAATATCAATGATCTTGATGCGTCTGGTTTGGCACAACGCTTCATTACGATCAATACGGAAGTCGCTTCTTATGTTGTTGCGTTAATGCAATCCAAGAAAGGCCGGGAGAGTGGTCTTGTGGATGTTGATGTGGAAAGACAGTATCGTACAAATTGGCAATGCAAGAATGAAAAACATTTCCAATTTGAAAGTTATTAACATATTTTGAAGGTGTTGAAAAAATATAATCCAGACGTGTTAGAAGCTAATCAACAAGTTCCAGAAAGGTCACCATATAATTCTTCCCCCTCAGCACCAAATTCTTTACCATTTTCACCAGGTCCATTAAATTCTTCACCAGATACCCCAAGAAACCAAAATGTCAACTTAGTTTTCAATAATGATGATGCTAATAAAAAACTTCCAAGAAGAAACAAAGCAAGACTACCGAGAAAATTATCTCAAGAAGGGGAAGCTCCGATGGTTTTACATGATAAAGTTTATGGAACGTCAGAAGTACGTCGAGAGCGGTTGACAGGAATTTTCAAAATAGGGAGACCAAAAAAAGTCTCATTTCTCAAGAAACAATTGTGAATGACTATGACAAGCCTTCAAGCTGACAGTTCAATTATGAACCCCTAACAAAAACATGCGTGGAAAATCAAATTTGACAAGTTTCAAGGACACATAGAACAACAAGCTAGATTTAATAACAACCAAGCTGGTGATGATGACGAGGATGATGAGTTCGACGTAGTAGTACTTCTAAATAATTGACGTATTAATTTTATTTTTAATTTGATATGTTGAATTCTAATTTGAAATGATGTTGCATTCTACTTAGTAATAAGCTTAATATATTAACTTAATATTGAATAAACAAACTACAGACAAATTAACAATTAAATATTTAAACTGATACATAAAATAATACTTAATAATTACTCCCACCGTCCCTTTCGTACCCCACCCAAAGATTCACTCTCAGATCTTTTCTTAAACTGTCATGTAAATTCTGGTTCTGAATGTAATTAGTCATTTTCCCATAGTTTCTTGCAGGCACGCCTTTATGTTGTTGAATCTCAGGCCTCAAATCATGATATGGCCCAAAAATGATAGCGAACTTCCTCTTCAAAATTCTAAAAGCTTGTTCCACATCCTTCCCCAACGTCATTTGGTGTTCGTTAAAATGCAGGTATGAATCACCTAATTCCCCGACAATATCTTCTGGAAGTCTACATGACCAACCTAAATATTGTTGTTTTTGTGGAAATATATACATGGGTACTTGGTTGTTAAAGAAAAAATTACTCGATTTGTTCAAATCTTTGATGCTAAATGTCCTTTTTGCATGAACCATATATATTGAGTCTTTGCAGCATCTTTTTGTTGAGTGTGATTTTGCATAGGGCATTGGGTTTATTCTAGATTCTGATCTAGCTGCTAGAATTATTAACAAGGACATTACTGTTTTCTCAAAAAAAGACTGCCGGAATTACCCGATGGTCAACCTGGAAAAGTATGTGCTCACTATTTTCTGATGATGACAGATTCATCCAACTACAATATCCAGTCAAATGAACTTAATAATCAAGGAATGGGAAAAAAAAGGTCTTATTACTAGTGTTGCGAATAGTCTCAATGATATAATAGACAGATATTGTAGATACTAAAAAATGGGTAAAGATGAGTTGTTAGGGGTTTCATAATGAGTTGTGGAAAGTTGAGCACGCACATTCTTCGCTTAAACCAATCTTATAGTAGTTCGAGGACTGCTTCACGTGTAGGGATAAAAAAAACCAGGTTTGGCCTCATGAAGGGAAGCAGAAAAAGGAAAGAGGTTGGAATAATTCTTGGTCGCATAAATTTCTCCATGAGACATAAACTTCGTATCTAAGTTGTTGTTTAGAGCGAATGATTATCATTATATTTATATCTATAAACACCATTATTTCAATTCGGTGGGATGAAGATGAAATAATACGATAAGTATTACTTTCATGATCGCATCAAAAAAGCGGCGGTCTAACAACACCACCCAATATTTCACTTAGCAATCTGTATGGACAAACTCGAATAGACTTTTAAGAGAATCAACAAGACTCAATCAATTAAAAGTATACCAACGAGTTTATATCTCTCTCTTGATTTGATTTACTCAAGCAGGAAATGCGAGTTCTAACCAAATGCAAGGAATAACTTGGATGGTACCAAAGACCAATATCCAAGGATCAATCAATGACAATCAAATATTGGATTACTCTAATTGATGATCTAAAGCACAACCTGTATTATTTCAATTATAAAGATAAAACAATATAATGTGGAAATTGAAATAAAACAGACACCAGAAATTTTGTTAACGAGGAAACCGCAAATGCAGAAAACCCCTGGGACCTAGTACAGATTGAACACACAATGTATTAAGCCGCTACAGACACTAGCCTACTCCAAGATAACTTCGGACTGGACTGTAGTTGAACCCCAATCAATCTCCCACTGATCCAAGGTACAATTATGCTCCTACGCCTCTGATCCCAGCAGGATACTACGCACTTGATTCCCTTAGATGATCTCACCCTCAACTAAGAGTTGCTACGACCCAAAATTGCAGGCTTTGACAATAAACAAATCTTTCTCACACAGACAAGTCTATCAAAGGATCAATCTGTCTCCCACAGATAAACCCTAAAGGTTTTGTTCCGTATTTTGATAATAATCAAGGTGAACAGGAACCAATTGATAATCCGGTCTTATATTCCCGAAGAACATCCTAGAGTTATCAATCACCTCACAACAATCTTAACCGTATGGTAGTGAAACAAGATGTTGCGGAATCACAAAAAATGAGACGAAGATGTTTGTGATTACTTTTTATATCTTGCCTATCGGAGATATCAATCTCAAGCCAATCAATCTGATTGTACTCGTACGATAGAAGATACAAGATCAGATCACACAACTACGATAAAAGTAGTATCGGTTTGGATTCACAATTCCAATGAAGTCTTTAAGTCGTTAACCTGGTTTTAGAAGAAGAAAACCAAAGGTTAAAGGAGAATCGATTCTAGCACGCAAACTAGTATCACACGTAAGGTGTGGGGATTAGTTTTGCACAATACTAGATGTCTCTTTTATATAGTCTTTCAAATTAGGGTTTGCAATCAATGTTAGCTTCGTAACAAAGAATTCAATATTCCCCGTTAGATGAAAACCTGATTTAGATTCAAGCTAATATTTCTCAACCGTTAGATCGAAAACTTAGCTTGTTACACACACTTGGCAATGCACGCTTCTAGGTTTGTTAACCGTACCCAAACATATGCACTTTTTGGTTCAACAATAGTTAACCAAAAGGTTAGTCATATGAGCATTTCATATCAACTACGTTCTTCTTCACCATAACTAGTTCAAATGACTTCAAATGAACTAGTTAGAGAGTTGTTCAATTACAAGAAAATCTTATGTACTACACAAGACACAATTGAACCAAAGATGATTTGATTCACTTGAATCGGTTCATGAACTTTTATAGCCACGGTTTGCAAACTGCATTCCTTAGTATTTTTAAGTTTAAGTTCAGAAATCATCTTCAGATGTATAACCTTCTCAAGTTCGCAGACTAGGTTCGCAGACTTAAGTTACCTGGCAGAGTTTACAAACGCCAGCAGAAATTCTCGGGTATGAGAACTTCGCCGGTTCGCGGACTGGGTTCGCGGACTGAGTTCGCGTACTTAGCTTCATGCAAATAGTTTGTCAACTCCAGCATAAATTCTATGGTTTGAGAACTTCGGCAGTTCGCGGACTGAGTTCGCGGACTTGGCTCACGCCATTCTTCCGGTTCTCTTGATCAACAAAGTTCGCAAACTTTGGTTCAAGGAATAGGACTTATACATAAATGTGTTTCCACAACAATGCTTATGTCCACCATTGGTTATGTAATCTAAACTCTCATTTCAATGATTGAAACATTCTTAGAGGACGTTATACAGTTGTTACACCATTTCTCGTCAAAGAAATTTTCAAGATGATTGAAACATATCATGACTTTCGTCACATGGTAAAGATAAACTTGATCGAAGCGAAAAGCTTACCGACACATATTTCGAGATATAGATAGGCGAGGTATACTCGGCTCGAAATACCAAATGTGTATAATCAAAGTCTATATATACATCATACGACTTCTTGTCTCAAAGAGTATGAGATATAGTAGATAGACTTTTGAGTGATAGATAAGTTCAAGTCTTCACATACCTTTTTGTCGAGAAGTTCCACCGGTTCCTTGAGTAGTTCTTATACTTGTATGATGAATTACCATGAAGTCCTTGAGCTCAACTACACTTTCTATCCTAGTCCGAGACTTAGCTATAATAGACTAGAAATCAAGACTTATAGGTTTGATCACTAACATTGACAAACATGCTTGAGATAGCAACGCATGCGAGTTCGACCGAGCAATGCTCTAACAATCTCTCCCTTTGTCAAGTTTAGTGACAAAACTATCAATATATATGGAATACAAAAAAGATAAAGAAACTTTAGTAGCTCCTATTCCACATGTCTAATCTTCAATATTCCTCGAAATCTTCGTCACTTCCAAGTACTCCAATGATCCCAAAGGTTTGTAAGTTTAGCATCACCGATGCTGAAGATCCGTAGCTATAACAATGAGAAAACATAGTTCTCGATCATTGTTATATACAATGTCATAGTATTATTACACAACATCAAGTTCAATTGTATCACAACTTCAAAAATAATACTATGGTGATATGTATCACTCCCCCTTAGTCAATACTCCATCTCACATGGAAACCACTCCCCCTTAGTCAATACTCCATCTCACATGGAAACCACTCCCCCTTACATAATGATCCGAAAACCATATGTATTTGTAGTATGACCTACATATTAATTCTCCCCCTTTTTGTCAATAAAATTGGCAAAGGTACAAGAACGGGATCATAATGAAATTTCCGAGAGAGAAATTTCATGACAAAAAGAAAAAATACATACCAACTAATTTAGATGCAATCATAAAGTCGAAGCTAAATGCATTCATCAAGGAGTTTAAAGATACAAGATAACCCTTCTAAAATTCCACAGCCGCACACCCCACAAGATATGACAATTACGCACAAGTTCAAAAGAACTTTCCCCCATTAGATGTCATTCCCGAAAGAACAACAAGAGCGACCTTAATTTCAAAAGAAATGAAGGATTTTATTGGACACCAAAAACCATGAGAACAATTTTCTATATCCAAAGAACTCAATCAAATTAATCATAAGTAAACCCATGATTAATTTAATCGGAATACACAATCAAATTAAACACAAGACGTTATCAATTCAATTGATTATGCTCAACAAAAGAGAACTTATGGAGACACGAAAATACTCAACTAGATTAATTACAAGATAACACATAATTAATCTAATTGGAATACACAACCAAACTAATCACAAAAGTAATCAATTTAATTGTCATTTGTTTTGCTCTACATAAGAAAACTAAATAACCTAACAAGATGATTAATTTAGTTCAATATGCTCGACATAACATATCTCACGGAACACCAACTAAGCTAAAAGATCAAATTGGTTGTATAGTATTCAACATAAGATACATTACGGAGCCTCACAGTAATACATAAAATATGGATCAGGTATGATCAATACTGCGGAATACACAAGGATTCATTCTATCTTCAATCACTATTTGCATAACGACAATTAATAGACATAATCCTTGAAAACAAAAGATTTTAATATATCTTCCATCAAATGTTTGACAATATAGGCTTAAATTTTGTATTTGTCAAAAGTCTATTCATTCTTTTACCAATACGTGAATACCGAACACGAACGACTTTACTTTTGACAAAGTATGGGACAAACATAGTTCACGGATGTAAACACCAATATCCCATAACAAATTGCAATATATCAAATCATAAAGATTAATACTGCAAAAACATCATCCTCCAAATATTTTTAGAATTTAAACCAATAAACCTAAAAAAAGAACAAGAAGATGAAACATAATAGCTTTGTGTGGTCACAATCATTATTATTCAAGCACTACTTATTCTTCCAACTAAACCAAAAAGAAGACATACTAGGTAACAATTGAATCAGATTTCTTTGACCACTTCATACCTTTGAAACGGACCATCAAAGTAAGTATCGCTGATATCCTTGATCTTCTTGACAGTCGAAACACCATGTTCAAGAGTTAAAACATTAGTTTTTCGGTCAACAATGCGAGCAAGATGTCTAGCTTTGGCGCAGTCAAGGATAACTTTCTTCTGATTCCTGATTAAGATATTCTGATTACCAAGATTTTTTCCTGTCCATCAATAAGCTGGTTTATCTGCAATTGAAGGTTAGCAAGTTCGTTCTTAACCTCACTTTGAACGAGAATTAAATCCTTGACAGATACTCCAATCCAAGACTTATACTCTTTTCTTTCGATTATCTTCTTCAGAACAAAATCTTGAGCTGGATCACATCCTTTTAGGTCTTCCTCCATTGTAGGGTTTACGTCTTCTTTAGGAACAGTTTCCATAGACATCCTTTTTGAAGATTAAGAACACATATAAGAGATATATATATGTTAAGTAGTACACCCTAGACAGAAACCCTAGAGTTCCTTGAGGAGATATGGACGTCTGTGGGCTAACCCGAAGTATGAACAAAAAGGATGGACCAAACAGGGAAAACTGCATATTGTGACATTTTCAATGCTTATGAACAGGTTAGAAGAGTCACAATGAAGAAATATTAAAAACTCACAAAGAAGTTATCAATCAGACAGATGAAAATCAACTAAATACTTGAGCATCTCTCAACCATCATCCTTGTATATCTCAAGTTAGATACAAGAATGGAACTTTCTACTACTAGGTAGCATATGGAGACATAGTCTCGCCATAGGTATTGAGAGAATAGTTGTGTTTTTCACCTGGATGTCTAACCTCAGTATTTCTTATCTTTCCTTGTCTATTTTCAAATTTAGAGAAATTTCTCACATCCCTTCCTGAAAGCTCAAGAGAAGAAGCTTTCTGATTACTGAGTCTAGGACCTCTAGAGATCGGTTTTAGAGGATTTTCCGAAATGGGTCTCCATACTCTAGATTAACCAGAGTTGTTCTTATAAGCACATGACATGCCTTCATTAGCAGCACAATAATTCGTACCAATAGAATGCACAAAGGTCCTGTAATAATTTCTAGGGAAGAGATCATTCTTATAAGTTATCTGGTTTCCTGTGGACATAAGGTTCACTATTGTAGTCGACTGACTATTTGTTCCATTGACAACGAAGTGATGCAAATTGTGAAGATTAGCAATTTGTTTCCTCCTGGAAAAACAATGGATAGCATAGTGGTTCCCTTTTCCACAGAAAGTACAGGTTCGTGGAGGAGAAGCAAAGAACGTCATCTGTTTTAACTTCACAGCCCTGTGAGAAGATGGTAAGTTATGTAAACTTTTCTTGACACAATCTTCTCTTGGAGGATATTTCTTTATTTACCGTACGTCAGGAACAGTTGGAACAGAAGAATTTTTCCTTAAGATAGAGTTATTCTTTTCCAAGGACTTGCAATGTTCATGGGATAGTGAAAGGGATGCTTCTAGTTTCTCTTTTTCCACACGAAGTCTGTCAAGATTAGATGAATGCGTCTTGATCAAACATTTTTCTTTAATTGACCCTTATTTGACAATCTTTTCAAGATCACAAATCTTTTCACGCTGTAGATTATTTTCTTGAAGAAGTTTCTCAATATCCTTTGAGAAGGACTCAATAATGTTATAGAGTACACGTTCTCGATCAATAGACTTTTCAAATTCATCAATGAGTTGATCATGATTATGAAGATCAACAAACTCAGTAGAATTTTATGTGATTCTGGTGAGCTCCATTTCATCTTTTGTCATTGTGTCCAATGTCTCATTGGAGGAAGTTTGATCAACATAAGATGAGACAATCTTCCTACCTCGGGATTCGGAAGAATCAACTAAGGAACAATCCTTTGAGGTATTCTCGAGACAGCTGACATAGTTGAAAGCTTTAGGAGGCATCTTGGTATGCGTAAGAGATTATGTCCTCGGACTCAGATTGCTACAAACACAGACTTGTAAGGTCTTGAACGTGTTTGCCTGCTCTGATACCAATTGAAAAAGCGGGGGTCTAACAACACCACCCAATATTTTGCCTAGCAATCTGTATGGAAAAACTCGAACATACTTTTAAGAGAATCAACAAGACTCAATCAATTAAAAGTATATGAACGAGTTTATATCTCTCTCTTGATTTGATTTAATCAAGCAGGAACTGCGAGTTCTAACCAAATGCAAGGAAAAACTTGGATGGTACCAAAGACCAATATCCAAGGATCAATCAATGACAATCAACAACCAAAGGTTAGATTACTCTAATTGATGATCTAACACACAACCTGTATTATTTCAATTATAAAGATAAAACAATATAATGTGGAAATTGAAATAACACAGACACCATAAATTTTGTTAACGAGGAAACCGCAAATGCAGAAAAACCCAGGGACCTAGTCCAGATTGAACACACACTGTATTAAGCCGCTATAAACACTAGCCTACTCCAAGATAACTTTGGATTGGACTGTAGTTGAACCCCAATCAATCTCCCACTGATCCAAGGCACAGGTATGCTCATATGCCTCTGATCCCAGCAGGATACTACGCACTTGATTCCCTTATCTGATCTCACCCACAACTAAGAGTTGCTACGACCCAAAATCGCAGGCTTTGACAATAAACAAATATTTCTCACACAGACAAGTCTATCAAAGGATCAATCTGTCTCCCACAGATAAACCCTAAAGGTTTTGTTCCGGCTTTTGATAATAATCAAGGTGAACATGAACCAATTGATAATCCGGTCTTATATTCCCGAAGAACATCCTAGAGTTATCAATCACCTCACAACAATTTTAACCGTATGGTAGCGAAACAAGATGTTGCGGAATCACAAACAATGAGACGAAGATGTTTGTGATTACTTTTTATATCTTGCCTATCGGAGATATCAATCTCAAGCCAATCAATCTGATTGTACTCGTACGATAGAACATGCAAGATCAGATCACACAACTACGATAAAAGTAGTATCGGTCTGGCTTCACAATCCCAATGAAGTATTTAAGTCGTTAACCTGGTTTTAGAAGAAGAAAACCAAAGGTTAAACGAGAATCGACTCTAGCACGCAAACTAGTATCACACGTAAGGTGTGGGGATTAGTTTTGCACAATACTAGATGTCTCCTTTATATAGTCTTTCAAATCATGGTTTGCAATCAATGTTAGCTTAGTAACAAAGCATTTAATATTCACCGTTAGATGAAAACCTGATTTAGATTCAAGATAATATTTCTCAACCGTTAGATCGAAAACTTAGCTTGTTACACACACTTGACAATGCACGCTTCTAGGTTTGTCAACCGTACCCAAACGTATGCACTTGTTGGTTCAACAATAGTTAACCAAAAGGTTATCCATATGAGCATTTCATGTCAAGCACGTTCTTCTTCACCATAAATATTTCAAATGAATTCAAATGAACTAGTTAGAGAGTTGTTCAATTGCAAGAAAATCTTATGTACTACACAGGACACAATTGAAGCAAAGATGATTTGATTCACTTGAATAGGTTTATGAACTTTTATAGCCATGGTTTGCAAACTGCATTCCTTAGTCTTTTTAAGTTTAAGTTCAAAAATCATCTTCGGATATATAACCTTCTCGAGTTCGCATACTAGGTTCGCGGACTTAAGTTACCGGGCGGAGTTTACAAACTCCAGCAGAAATTCTCGGGTGTGAGAACTTCGCCGGCTCGCGGATTGGGTTCACGGAATGAGTTCGCGGACTTAGCTTCATGCAAGTAGTTTGTCAACTCCAGCATAAATTCTAGGGTTTGAGAACTTCGGCAGTTCGCGGACTTGGCTCACGCCATTCTTCCGGTTCTCTTGATCAACAAAGTTCGCAAACTTTGGTTAAAGGAATAGGACTTATACATAAATGTGTTTCCACAACAATGCTTATGTCCACCATTGGTTATGTAATCTAAACTCTCATTTCAATCATTGAAACATTCTTAGAGGACGTTATACAGTTGTTACACCATTTCTCGTCAAAGAAATTTTCAATATGATTGAAACATATCATGACTTTCGTCACATGTTAAAGATAAACTTGATCGAAGCGAAAAGCTTACCGAAACATATTTCGATATATAGATAGGCGAGGTATACTCGACTCGAAATACCAAATGTGCATAATCAAAGTCTATATATATAGCATACGACTTCTCGTCTCAAAGAGTAGGAGATAGAGTAGATAGACTTTTGAATGATAGATAAGTTCAATTCTTCACCTACCTTTTTGTCGAGAAGTTCCACCGGTTCCTTGAGTAGTTCTTCTACTTGTATGATGAATCGCCATGAAGTCCTTGAGCTCAACTACACTTTCTATCCTAGTCCGAGACTTAGCTATAATAGACTAGAAATCAAGACTTATAGTTTTGATCACTAACATTGACAAACATGCTTGAGATAGCTGATCAAGTTTTATATAATGGTAAATAGAGTTGTCGTTCACTCGAACTTGATGAGATTGATTTTAAGGTTGAATTAAAGAAAATAATAAAACTAGCAAAAATACCAAAAAATATGATTAACAAGATGGAGGGACACTGGGACTCAGGATTTCACCAAACAACAATTTTATGCGGTTCAAATATCAATTCTAAACAGTAATAGCCCATAAAATTTCATTAACTCTAATTCATTGCCTAAAGTAGATTTCGAAAATAATGGATGTAAATCTAAAGCATGGGATATCAAAACATTTAAGAAAGCATAACCCATCAATTGAAATGACAACCATTCAACGAAAATCATTAATCAATTAAATAACAGTGCAAATAGTCATAATAAAATTAATATAGTTACGCATTCATGAGATTTGGTTTCCTCCGTCGTCCCAGAAATGGGGTCTAGCTCCTCATGATAATACCAGAGACGATAATATGATTGAATAAATTTATTTTATTAATCACCATTGGAGTTCTCATAATAAACCGTACAATCTTTTTTTTAAAATAATAATAATCAGAAACAGCAGAAAATAAAATTGAAAATATTAAACTCCAAATGAAATAACACTCTTGGCTCCGGACTTCCCCCTCCCCAAATGTGCTCTATAGTTCTCTATTTATACACACAAATACACATTACTCAAATATATTCTTCCATAACTCCAAAATCTTCTTCTTTTTAATTAAAAATATCTTCAGAATTTTTTCCTTCTCTTTATTCTATATATTTCTTTACCAAACCCATATCTTCTTTAATTCGTAGAATAAAATCCAATAGAAAATCTTCTAAGGATATCTTTCTTGTTTAATACAAGATAACTTCCTTTTTCTTCAAAACTTCATGTTTATAAGGCAAGAAGATATTCTTATCTTAAAGATGATAAATCTTTTACCGTTGACACCAAATTTCCCGCCAATTTTTCTTTTCAAATCAAGGAAGAAGATGGAGTCCCCTTAACCAGTGATGGGGTGCGATTAGCAGCTGGATCCCTGGGGTGCCCCTTATCAGTTAGGTGCCCCTTATCCAAAATTGAGAGTCCAAATAACATGTGTCCTCCGGGTGCCTATACCAACTTTTCGAGCCGAATTTTCCAAAAATACCTACAAACACATAAAACACCATAATAAGTAGAAAATCGAGTACCAACAATACTGAAAATTGAGGACAATTCGGTCACAAAAATGTGTCTATCAAATACCTCCAAACTTATTATTTGCTAGTCCTCGAGCAAATCTAATCTAGAAAAATAAAATCCTAACTCGCTAGGTGGCCCTAGCGATCGAGATATAGTCTCGGGAGGGTTTACCAGAGGTGTACCCATAAAACCATTACTCCAGACCCTAGCTATCTACGCAGAACCTTGGAAGGCACTAAAGAATCTCCTTGGTTGGCATACAAACATTGACTATAGGAGGAAGTACCCTGATGCGAAATTCCAATTGTTGTACACGAGTTTGCACTCAGCATACTATAATTCATATATAAGTGACAGAGCTCTACTCAGATAGTCTCTAGACATCATAACCTGAGTCAGCCAAACACATGGAAATATTAAGAAGATGGGTAAAGAGAAAAATAGATAGTTTAAAGTGAACGGTGTTTCCCATATCTGTCTGAAGGCCTCTGCCAAGATGAACCTATCCTAATGGATTGAGATACCGGTCTGACTAATATCAACACAACTGGCAAATACAAGGGAACCAGTGGTAGATAAACCTAACTCTAGGTCAACACAACTGGCATATACAAGTGCACCAGTGGTCGACTTTATTGAATTTATTCCGGTTGGTCTGATGGTCTGGTCTCAAATTTATTTATTTTTTTGGTATCTCAATCACCCTAATTCACCCTAGCAAAGGTAACAACTTGAATCGTGTGCCCCACCAAGTCACTTAAAAATATAAAAACATAGGATTAGGATTCAACGAGATATGGCGAAACTACCATGTTTTTTTTTTCTAATTCTAACACCTGAGCTCTGTGCTTTTATGAATAGACTCTTTAGATGTTTCCATCTAATCAGATTGGTTCCTCAACTCCTACAACCAAGATGTTCCCATCCACTTAGTTGGTTAGTGCCAACCTTAATAAGCATAAATTTCTAGGCTTTGGAGTTTATTTATTGCAACTAAAAAGTTTCTCCCATACCCCCAAACTTAAATCTAACATTGTCCTCAATGTTCTAAAGATAAAATTAAAAGCATGAACAAGGAGAAATTGTTACCACTCAAAGTAAAAGAGTTAAGGAAAGATATTACCGTGTTGCATGAGATTGGGTTACCTCCCAAGAAGTGCTAAGATTAAAGTCTTCAGCCAGACATCGGAAGGAATTAATCACCTCATAGAATCATAAATTAATAGCCGGAATAACTGCGGATCACCAAAACCAAATAGAGCTATCACAAGTAAAAGGAATCTGCAACATGCCAAGAAAATTAACAAATAAAGCACAACCTTGTCTAGATTCCTGTTTAAGACAACTACATCTAGCTGTGGTTCAGGTTCAGGTTCAGGTGCTATAATATGGTCTAGATAAAATATTTTCATGGGTTGCATTTCCTCATAATTTAGATCTGCATGTTCAGTTTCTAGAGTCTGGAAAAACTCAAATACAAACTTATAAGCACATAAGAATAACTTGAATAACTGGGGATCCTCTAAGTCAATCAGATTTGATTCACACATCTGACCACAATGAGAGTGGTGGTGTTCCTTAAACAAATGTGTCGACCCTAATCTCCTAAAGTAATTAGGTTTAGTCTCAAAACTCAATAACTGACACATTTCAAATTCAAATGTTCCCACAATTGGAATAAAAGTTTTTGGTGGGAAAACAAAATCAATCTGGGTATCATAGCCTGGGTAAACCACATCAACCAGAGGATGGGTTTCTAACAACTGAACTTCTTCCTGGACATTATTAGGTTCGGGAAAACGCGTATGAAGATAATCTTGTAAAATGGTTGAGTCACATATGTCAAGTCCCAAGTGAGGGACATTTCTAAGAGTTAAAGCACATGGAGAATGATGATCACCCCCAAAATTAGAGTTTTCAGTGTCTCTAGAAAGACTAGTCACAACTTCCCTAATTTCTAGGTCATCATATTCCTGGAAATGGTCAATTGATTCTTCTAAGTCAGGTTCATCCTCACTCATCTCTACGAGTTCATTTTCTTCTAAGAGTAGAATTTCTAAATTTCTAATCTCGAAAACAATATTCTCAGGATAAACTAGTTCCTCTAAACCATCATTGTCTTCGTAATCAAAAGGAAGTACAACTTCGTCTAAAACGGTATTATCTCTAGTCAAATCCCCGTCCTTTTGAATAGGTGGATAATAATTAAAATTATCGGTATTTGAACCAGAAATATCATTATCATTATAAACCTCAATAGGAGTAACAATTTCCTGATCACCATGCCTAAATACTTCAGATTCTTCATCAACATTGTCCACATCATACTCATCATTATCATAACATGGAAATGGCTGAACCTCATCTACACAAGGAGTGTCACCAATTCTAACCTCGATATCTTGATTATGCAAATAACTATCCTCATTTTCAAGAGTATTATTGGATACACTATATTGGAAATTCAAGTCATTTCGAGCAATACTTTCGTTCGTCTCTAACTCAAGTCTACGTGTCGACTCAACTATCCGCTTAAGGGTCTCTTCTAAAGAAAGCTCCCTAAGTGTTGGATCTAAGTTTTCACTTAACCTATTGAGGATATCTTCCAAAGAAGATTCATTCGTTGCCGCAGTTCTTTCGTCCATAACTACGTTGTTTACGTCATCTAATTTGTATGTCGATTCAGCTAACTTACGTGATGACTCAGCTAAATTCCTGAGAGACTCTTCTAGAGAAGGAATAGGAACTGAAGGATCATAAAAAGGACTACTTTTCAATAGTTTGATTGTATCCTCTAAAGACGAAGAACTAGTATTATATTCTTCTTGCCCGTATGACCGATGCGCGTGTGGATAGTAATTGGGCTCACCATGGTATGACCCAAAACCTTGAAAAGGTTGGTGTGCCCAACCACTATTCACACTATGATCATAAAAAGAGTAATGTTCATGTTGTTCAGCTGGATAATTATTGTATTGGCTATACCAGTTCGATATCCTAACTGCAAGGGAATTCTAAACAAGCACAAACAAGGCTGACTCGACCACAACAAGCCTATTTTATCTAGCAAACAAAAAGCATGATGGCTCCACTTAAATTTTTTCTAGACTAGATTTTATTCTTTCGAAAAGGAATTCGTTACAATCTGAGCAAACCTCTCTGGAATCAATCCGAGTTAAAGTAAGTTGAATAGAGACGAGAGAAGCTCAATAGAGCTTTGATACCCAAGGCCTCACCGGCGTTACAAGGCGGCGTATTCAACTCACAGAAACCATCATGAACTTCAAAGTATGCTCAAAAGAGTAACCAATATTTTTCGAACGACTTTCCTAATAAGCTCGTTACCCTATCAGTATCGTTCTAGTCCAAATTTTAAGGCTTAGGTTCGCGTAGGTTACGTGTTCCTAAGGAGGGAAAGAGGGAAACGGTGATGAAATCCGAGTCCTTATCTTGATTTGGCCAGGCCTTTCCCTTTACTAGAAAATTAAATCCGATTTCAGGTCCTCAACATATATGCATACAAAATCATCCAGTAAACCCGCTGACAGGGGATTCGCGGGTGTTTAGAATTCTTACCTCCCGTTCCAGACGGGGGACGAACCGTTGAAGTCGACTCGGGCCACCGACTCCAATGTCAGTGTACGAACCCGAGAGGCCGAGGCGATATCGTAATCGCCGTCCTTCCATGTGCAGTTTATATTTAAACTAACCATTCCTTAAGGTTTTAAAAATAAAGTCCAATGTTCAATGTCCAAAAGAAAAGAAAAAAAAATTACCAAAAAAATAAAATATAACAAAAATAAAAACCTTAATTACAGTTTCTATAAAAAATAAAAATATTTAGAAAATCTTCTTCTTCACTCCTTTTGGATTTCTCTTTTCTTTCCTTTTTGGGCTTTTCCTTTCTTTTCAGCACTTTCTCTTTTTCCTTTAGCTTAGCTCCAAATCTGAAAGCAAACAAAAATACCAAAACACGTAAAAAATAACAAATAAAATAAAATCTAAAAACAAATCTATAAGCAAATCCCCGGCAGCGGCGCCAAAAATTGATCAAATTTTATATAGTGGTAAATAGAGTCGTCGTTCACTCAAACTTGATGAGATTGATTTTAAGATTGAATTAGAGAAAATAATAAAACTAACAAAAATACAAAAAAATATGAGTAACAAGATGGAGGGACACTGGGACTCGGGATTTCACCAAACAACAATTTTATGCGGTTCAAATATCAATTCTAAACAGTAATAGCCCATAAAAATTCATTAACTCTAATTCATTGCCTAAAGTAGATTTCGAAAATAATGGATGTAAATCTAAAGCATGGGATATCAAAACATTTAAGAAAGCATAACCCATCAGTTGAAATGACAACCTTTCAACGAAAATCATAAATCAATTAAATAACAGTGCAAATAGTCATAGTAAAATTAATATAATTACCGCATTCATGAGATTTGGTTTTCTCCGTCGTCCCAGAAATGGGGTCTAGCTCCTCATGATAATACCAGAGACGATAATATGATTGAATAAATTTATTTTATTAATCACCATTGGAGCTCTCATAATAAACCGTACAATCCTTTTTCTAAAATAATAATAATCAGAAACAGCAGAAAATAGAATTGAAAATATTAAACTCCAAATGAAATAACGCTCTTGGCTCCGGACTTCCCCCTCCCCAAATGTGCTCTCTAGTTCTCTATTTATACACACAAATACACATTACTCAAATATATTCTTCCATAACTCCAAAATCTTCTTCTTTTTAATTAAAAATATCTTCAGAATTTTTTCCTTCTCTTTATTCTATATATTTCTTTACTAAACCCATATCTTCTTTAATTCGCAGAATAAAATCCAAGATAAAATCTTCTAAGGATATCTTTCTTGTTTAATACAAGATAACTTCCTTTTTCTTCAAAACTTCATGTTTATAAGGCAAGAAGATATTCTTATCTTAAAGATAATAAATCTTTTACCGTTGACACCAAATTTCCCGCCAATTTTTCTTTTCAAATTAAGGAAGAAGATGGAGTCCCCTTAACCAGTGATGGGGTGCGATTAGCAGCTGGCTACCTGGGGTTCCCCTTATCAATTAGGTGCCCCTTATCCAAAATTGAGAGTCCAAATAACATGTGTCCTCCGGGTGCCTATACCAACTTTTCGAGCCGAATTTTCCAAAAATGTTTATTTTCCAAAAATACTTACAAACACATAAAACACCATAATAAGTAGAAAATCGAGTACCAACAATACTGAAAATTGAGGACAATTCGGTCACAAAAATGTGTCTATCAAATACCTCCAAACTTATTATGTGCTAGTCCTCGAGCAAATCTAATCTAGAAAAATAAAATCCTAACTCGCTAGGTGGCCCTAACGACCGAGATATAGTCTCGGGAGGGTTTACCAGAGGTGTACCCACAAAACCATTACTCGAGACCTTAGCTATCTACGACTGAGGTGGATGAGTATTCCCTGATTTGTGCTTTATAACTAGCCGAATTTATTTGAAGACCATGAAGATTGTGTGTGAGACACGTAAAAAGCTGACGTTTAGCGTGAACCTTATGTGGCCAGCCATGTGTGGAACGTGGAGATCGAATTCCTTTTGTGGTTCCTTTTAGTGAGTATGCAGAACTTTGAGGGACTTTTGTATATTTCTACAGTATATTTTTGAACAAGTTTGTGTAGCTCAATTTCATGGTATTATCCATGAAATTTTTTATGAGACCGTTACTCATATCTGAGACTCGTCAGTACGCCTGAGTCTCGTGTTTGTACGATATGAAGATAAAGATCACGACTCTTGATGAGTGATTAAGATAATTCCATGATGTGACTAACAAGCTCATCAGAATTCGTGGCTAGCAGCTAATCATGGGCCTCATGTGAGTGAAACCTGAGTCTCTCTCATGAGTCCAAGAGCTTAATCTCACTTGTGAGATCGAGGCCCGAGTCTAGCTCATCCCCATGGAGTCGGTTATGGATGTGCCCATGTGAGAAGCCGAGGCCTGACCGTCTGTCCAATAAGAGGATCAAATACCTAGTTTCACTTTTGTAGTCCCTTACAAGCGCATGAGCTTCGTGGAATGATCAAGACTTAGTTGCATGAACTTACATCTCTTTTATTTTGAATAAGATTAAGGAGTATGTGAAATGACTAGTGCGGATAATATTATGAGTCAACCTAAGGTCTCATGGAGTCAGCTGAGACATATCAATTAGAGTTATCCTATATAGTAGAGTGTGAGTCACGCTCGAGTTGTGGTCATTATGACTTAGGCTTGAATCACATTCAAATGGCTCAGGTCTCAAGGAGTCAGTTGGGGCCATGAGGCAAAATAGTTTTGGTTGTGCCCATGAAAGTAAGAGCGAATGAGGCTTGAGAATCGGGGTCAAGTGTGAAATGACCTTTTCACCCCTTATCAAAAATCACTATCTACATATAGTATACTAAGATGGAGTAAACAATTTTCTCAATTCGTAAAAGTCAACTTTGGTGCTAGTTTTCATGACATTGCAAAATCCTACTATACGGAACTAATTATGGGCAATGTTGTAGGTGAATGTTATGGATCAAGTTGCATCCCAATGATAGATTTAAATGAGGACCAAACCTAGGATATGGGAAATTTGAAGCTATTATATTGGCTGAGGAAAGTACAGAAAACACTTTCTCTTGGAGGGAGATAACATTAATATAGTAGTTGGTATGAATTAGAAGGCTTCAACAGTTAAATGAACAACTAATTCAGTTATTATAGATTGAATTAGTATGCTTTTTGAGTTTGATGAATGGAAAAGTGTTGTCATATCCTAAAAGAGGCATATAACACTGCAGATTTAGGTTCCAAGAATTTCCATTTCGGTTATAGTCCTTAATTGAACAAGATAATATGACTTGAGTTCATTTTAAAATGCCCATTTTTTATCAATAAAAAAAATTTAAGAAAGTTTTTTAGCGTGGGATCCATGTTGCAATCATGAGTCCTTGTTCACCATGAGGTTAAAAGTACATTTTTTTCCCGAAAATCTATCTATAACGTATCGTCATATTCAGTAAACTCTTCCCTCATAGGCTGGGAAAAAAAAAACTATGAACTTCCTTTCCTTCTTTTTACCAAATCAAAAATTATAATAAATTTTCTAATTTTCTAATCACAATTCTTTATCTCATCCATTTTGCTAAGTACTTCGTTGGCCTCGCTATAATATCAATTTACTTTACATAGTTTCCATATAATTAAATGTAATCTTTTTTTCTATCTTATACTCCCCCGTCCAGAACTACTTGATAAATTAGTGTTTTAAAAAATTATTCAAGAATTGAAATTATTTTCATATAGACCATCAATTTCCCAGATGTTTTGTTTAATATATTAAATTTCACATCTGTTTTTCGATTTCTTTTTGATAATCATCAATTTTTAGGGGGAAAATATGGACATTTTTTGTTACACTTTTGCTAAAGAAAATAAAATATTATCAACTAAATCCGGATGAAGGGAGTAAAAGTTTTCGAACCAAATCCATAGAAAAAGATGAACTGGCAAAATCCTGGCTAAGCACTTGAATTGAAGTCTCAAGACTTGTGTTCAGGTTCGAAAAAGTTTCAAGACTCATAGTCCGGTTCCGAATAATAGCCATACAATCAACAAATCCAAACTTACATAGGTGTTGATGGTGGTTTTTAGTTCAGGGTTGAAATTGTAAAACTCGTGCTGTCATTATGCAAAGAAACGGAGCCATGATAAGTGATGAGTGTCCAACCTCTTTACTGGCGCATTTATTGACCAATTTAATATATTCACATAAAATTTATCCAGAACGGTGCATGCAACAATCCCAGATATTCTGTAAATTTTGGCACCTTGCATGTATTACTCAGTTAATATAAGTTTCTTTGAATGCTTTCTATGCTATGTTCCCCGGCTGAACCCTTAATGTTGATATGGCATGAGAATTTGTGTTCACTCGCAGCAGAGTAGCACGAATTTCCAAGTATCAAGGTTAAGGTCCTTGCATAAAGTATTTAATCGGAAAGCATATTGCTCTCTGGCAATGAACTTAAAAAACTCTGTGTCAACACATAGAATTCAATCAATTTTGTGATAATTCACAAGACTCAGATATTACCCTGTCTAATTTTCAAAAATTAGGGTTTTGCGCCCTGCGCAGTATATTAGACCTTGCCTGTCGAAATTAAGCCTAGGCGGACTAGGCAATTAATCCTCCATGGATTAGTAGGTGCAAAATCCTACCTAAAGTCAGAAAATAAGGAATAAAAGGAGCCGCGGAATAGGAGCAGCAACAAAGGAAGGTGTGGCCATGCCATAGGCCAGTCGGCGGCACTTGCAAGTGGACACACCCCATGTTGCTCAACCGGCCCCTATTTCATGTCGACCAATCAGGTCGCCTTAAAACCCGCCACACGCACATGAGTTGTGGCTGAGCCCATACTTGATGGCCCTATTTCCTATCGACAAATCAGATCGCTTTAAACCCTCCACACGCACACCAAAAGTATGGCCAAGCCCATGCTTGGACGACCTATCTTTTTTGACCAATCAGGTCGCTCTAAACATGCCACAGTATCAAAAGAGGCAAAGTTGCGCCAGATGGTCAGGATGCCAAATTGGCTTCTCAAACGCCGCTCCAACATGCTAATTGGCATGCCAAACATGCCAAACGTGCATGCCAAACGTGCCCCTCCGCTCCGGCGTGCTAGTGGCATGCCAAACATGCCATGCCTCGCCAATACACTAATTGGCATGCCAAACATGCCAAACGTGCCACTTTGCCACAGTAGCATGCTAAACATGCCGAGCGTGCCACTTTGCCGCAATAGCATGCCAATCGTGTCAACATGCCATAAATAGCGCGCCAACGTGCTAACCCACTCCTTGTTCATAGCCAAATGACATAACATATTCCAATTAGGGTATTCTAAACGGCTCTGCCTTAGTGGCATTAATCGAAACCCTAATTTCCAGTCATGGCCTAATTACGCTACTTTGACCCTACAACATGCCACGAGCCATGTGGGACCCGCTAAACCCTAGCAATGGCGCCATTTTATAATCACAGGTGGATATCCTTGCGCCTTGTGGTTATTCCCATATTATGGCCTGCCATAGTTCCTTTGATATGGTCATGGCACCGATTGCATAAAGCGCCACCGTGTCGCGGCCATGTCGTACGCTAATTAGGGTTTCGATATGCCAAACCCTAATCAAGATAAAGTTGCCACGCCAATTAAGTCAAGTAATTCTCCTAAGGCCTCAAGTTTGATATAGCAAAATGGGCAATGTTGCCAGAGCCATATTTGGGTCTAACACCAGTATGCCAAAATAGCTGACATGGCTACGCCAGGTGCCACTATGCCACTGGCACGTGCCAATGACGCTACTGTATTGTTATCATGCGCCAACAGAATGTGGCCATAATCAATGGCCATCCTTTCTCATGAGTTACGATCTCAGCCGTACGAATTCGCCACATAATTGACTGGCCTATGGCAAGTTTTGGGCGACCAACTAAGACAAGCCAAATAGCATCACGTGCTTTTCTCTTGTGGAAAGTCTCTTGACTTTGACTTTCCACACATAGCAATCTGCTACACGTTTTCCATGAAAACACTCGAGACATTAAACATGTCACAAACTGGGGGATGCTCATCAGGGTATTGATCTGGAGGTTTATAGCGTGCGAACACGCCCATTATAAGAAAGTGTTAGAAAGCAGGGCAGTTAGTGGCGGTAAGAAGTAGTGGGTGTAAACTGACCAGTTTTCTCCATGGTGGGAACGTGGTCTCTGGCATTTACACATAATCCTACTTCTCCATTACTCAGTCACTCCCACTTTCTACGAGATCAGGGTGCGTTCAATATGACTTGTATAAATAGGTTTTACCTATTTCGACCAAAGAAAAAGTTTTGGTTAGAAAAACACAGTATCCAGAAAAAATACCAAAGAACTGATAGATTTCATTCCACAAGCCAGTTCCAAATTATGATACAAGTCATAAAATAGCCACACCTTTAGAATTAAGCATTCTGGTCTCAACACCTTCTTCGCTTCCCTCCCTAAGACCAACCCTTCTCCTTCACTTTGTGACCGAAGCAAGACTGGAACGGCCATTTATTGGTTTAGGCCAGGATTGTACAAATTGATCTCTCTAATCTAAAGTACTCCCGTGCAGTGCATTTGTTTTAGGTTTAGATTTGTTTCTCATCCACACATCCCAATTTACCAAAACCAGCATAAACATTTTTTACCCATAAACAAATGGCGACCACAGTGGCGGATTAAATCTCTTGGTTACAAATTCAATTCTCAATCTCATTTCTATCCCAATTGGTCTTAGGCTTAATCCAATCATTAAGTAAAACTCATTTCAGTCAAAGATTCCAATTTCCCAGGTGTATCTTGGTCATTCAAACTTTTCAAAAGCAATGAACAGCCAGAAACCAACCACCATGGAAAGCGATAAGAATACTAGAAGATATGGCTGCAAACCAAGTCGATATTATCATACGGCAAAATAAGACGCTTCGTATCCTGAAGAGTATGATAAGTCAATTGTGGAAAGAATCAACGGATACCTGTCGGAAGGTGATGAGTGCCAAATAATGTATATATCTATCCCTTTTTGTTGGCATTTAACTCATCTTTTGTGCAGTAATTCTACATTTTATCCCATATTCTGTATTTTCATTGTTTTCAAGAATAAATATTTTTCTTACTTAATTTTGCATTTTTAGGTAATAAATAAAGTCTGGATAACTTGCGGAGCGGAAAAGAGCTGAAGAGTGGTGAAAAGCCGGAAGAAATTACGCAAGGAAGCCGCGAAGAATGTTGTGCACAAGACCAAGAGGCTAGAAATGGGCTTGAAGAGGAAGAATTGTTTTTAAAGAAGATATGGGCTTGGCATACCCAAGCCCGTATCGGATTTCAGCCGTCAGATTGGATCATCTCAACATCTAACGGTCGCTCCCTTGCTGTTCATCAAAGTTTGATACATCCGCTTCACACCACAACACCTAACTCAATCTTGAGCCGTCAGTTTCGTTGTGCTTCTACATCCAACGGTCGCTCAATATCAGCCTCTCTTAACCGTCCGATTCAATTCAGTCTCATGCATCACACGGTCTCATCTCGCTGGACATCAAGAATGATATGTCCGCTCAACACCGAAACAACCCTAGGATATATAACCCAAAATGAAACCAAAAACCTAATCACTTATCCACTTCGCCTTCTCTCTCTCGCCATCTTATCCTCCACACCCGACAGTTGCAGACACCATGTTGCCGTACCACCACCAACTCCACCGTACACCATGTCCGCCACCACCACCAACTCTCCACTGTCACTACCAAATACCACATCATCACAACCACCCTATCTCTCTACCCATCTATTCCATCAAGCTCTCCCCTATTCTAATCCCTAGGTAAGAGACTGATGAGATAGATCGAGCTAGAGAAGCTATAAAAGGCATGGGAATGAAGCTACAATGTCAGAGGAAGAATGGGTCGAGTTTAATTTGATGTTGCTACATCAAATCAGGTAAAAATCGAGAACCCTAACTTCTGTCAAATTTGAGAAATTTTACCAAAACCCTAATTTCGACTAAGAGAGAATTGAGAAGAGAGAGTAGGTAGAAATAGGGTATGGGTTAGACCCATTTCCCTAATTTCTTGAAAACCTAATTTTACTGTTTTAAATTTGGGATTTAGGGATTTGGGTGAAAACCCTAATTTGTAATTTGAGGGAAATTTCTTTGGGTATAAAAAGGGGACTGTGGTGTGTGTAATTTTCATGCTGGACTAGCCAAGTAACCACCCAATTTGGGTTAGGTTCACTTCTAATTTCTAATTTCAAATTCCAAGTCCAATTTCTATTTCAGTTACAATTAAGTTTGTTTTAATGTCAATTTCAATTCCAACAGTTCAATTTAGGTTTTAATTTTGTGTTTAGCAAGTTTAATTTTGATTTAATTTTCAACTGTTAGTGCAATTAGGTTTATGTTAGTTTAATTTTAATGTTTGGTAATTTCTAGTTCCATGCTTGGTTATGTTTAATTCCAGTTCATGTTTCATTTCAGTCCCTGTGATTTTGTTTTAAATGTCTAGTCCATGTTCTATTGTCTTGTGTAATTCATGTTAAGTATGTTCACTGTTAGTGGTGGAAGTTTAGGTTATAATTCTTGTAAATCGAGCTAATTGAGAAATGGAGGAATTTAGTGCTCATTAGCAAGCTTCTTCTCATTCTATTCCATTTATGTATGCCCTGGAACATAGGCAGGCTAGAACCTCCACCTAGCTCCATTAGGGACAAGGATTTAACCAAAAACAGCCACTGCCTAACATTTTTTCCTGCTCTTCTTTGTTATCTATCTATTTTTGTGGCTTCTTATCACTATTTTTATAGCTGTTTTTATAACTGTTTTGTGTGAATGTTAGGCTAAAGCCTTTGAAGCATTGTGTTGATTGAGCAGTGGGGAGAAACTAGTGCTCACTAGTGACTGTGAGCAAACTGGTTCTCTTCCCACTCTAGTAGTATGCCTAGGCTCACCTTCACCATTTCACCTTCACCATCTCCACCGCCCTTGGCTAAAACAGCCTTGGTTTGTTCCATTTCCTCCATTGTTTCCTTGTTACTTTTGTTTTCCTCCACTGTCATTGATGTTCTTTGTTTTGTTTTCTTTGCTATTTTGTTAGTCTTCTTTACTTCATTGTCTTTGCTTCTTTACATTTTATTTATTGCATTGTCTTTGCTCCTGCTACTTCAACTACTCCTTGTTCTGCTGCTGCTACTACTTGCATTGTTGTGTTGCTGCTGTGCATTGCTTGTGCTGCTGCTGTGCACTGCTTTCTTTCCCCTGCTGTGCAGTACTGCTGCTGCTGCTGCTTTCTTTTCCCTGCTGCTGCTGCTGCTTTGCTTCAACTTCTCCTGCTGCTGCTCCAGCTTGCTTCTCTTGTCCTGTGCTACAGCCACTGCTGCTGCTGCAACTGAGTTTGGCTCACAGCACAAGCCAGTTCAGCCCACAGTTAACTCAAAAGGTTTAGTTATTCTTAGAACCAAAGGCTAAAAGCCCAGGTTCAAAGCCTAGCTCAAGCTAAAGGCTCAAGGCCCAGCTCATCATTAGGTTACCAAGCCCAGTTCTCAGTCATTACAAAGGCCCAGGTCACTTTTAAAGTAAAAGCCTGATTCAATCAAAGCCTGAACTCAATTAAAGGCCCAGTCCAATTCAGGTTTAAGGCAAAAGCCTAATTCAGTCCACCAAAGGCCCAGTTCACTGTCAAGGGTACTCAAAGCCCATTGACATTCAAAGCCCAGTGCACTTCAAGACCAACTGAGCCCAAGCTCAGTTCACTTCATTATCAAACAAGCCTATGATCCAAAGGTACCCTAAGCCCAAATCCCAAAAGGCTTCATAGTTAACCAACAACAAATTAGAGCCCAAAATAGCTAGAGAACTCCAAACACACCCAGTCTCTGTGGATCGACCCGTACTTGCACGAGCTACAACTGACGACCGTGCACTTGCGGTATTACTGTAGGCCCGTTTCATTTCACTCAATTTTATACGCTTTCCCGGGCCCACCAAGTTTTTGGCGCCGCTGCCGGGGATTGGTGCTGTGTTTTTCTTGTAGTTTTATTAGCTATTTTTGCATTTCACTGCATAGCATTTGCATCTGCATCTGCTTCACTTCATTTGCTGTTGGACCTGCTGTTCTGAACCTGTTTTTCCTCTGCTGGGACGCCACCAAGGAAAAGAACCAAAGCCCAACTGGGTTTTTGCAACAATATCAGAGCAGCTGGGCTGTGCTTAAAAGGTAACCCATTTAAGAGAACCCGAATTGTGGGCTTCCAATTTTTTAATTGTGGGCATGTAATAATTAAAGCCAATTTTTGGGCTTCTCTTATTTTCTGTTGGGTTTGTAATAATTTATTTGTGGGCTTGTTTGTTTAATTTGTGGGCTTGTATTTAATTTTTGTGAGCTTGTTTAATTTGGACTTGTATTTTGTATTCTGGGTTTTTAAACCCAGCTGAGCTTGTAACCGACCACGCTAGTTGAACTCGTTAGTGGGCCGAGTACCCAAATTCTAGGCCGAGATTTTGGACTCAGTTCCACCAAAAGTTTTCAACCAAGCGGAGCCAAAGCAAACACAAAAGGCTTGCACAGTGGGCTTGCTCCCATTCAAAAACCAGATTTTATTTTCTTTTTCAAAAAAAAAAAAAAAAAAAACAAATCTTCTTGTAGATAATGTGTTAGTTAAATTTCCTTTTGTATATATTTTGCTAATCCAATATGATCTCGGCTGAAATATGTTGGATTTTTGCCCTGAATAACGGAGTTTTAATTCTGCTTTCGCCGAAATCGGGTATTCTCTCTCCTTTTACTCTACTCAGCATGTCCCTTTCCATATGTTGCATTTTAATTCTTTCCATATTTTGAAACATTGAGGACAATGTTTAGTTTAGGTTTGGGGGTATAGAGTAGATACCATGATAATTTGCTATAATTGAAAACGAACTCCTTCTTCTTTTTGAAAAAATTGAAAAATTCCAAAAAAATTAAAAAATCAAAATTCAAAAAAATTAAAAAATGAAAAATCATAAAAAATGGAGCTCATTTACCTTGAAATGTTGACTCTTGTGCAAATATGTATTTTTATTAGGAGTCTTAGTCTAGATATTTAGGCACCCTGATTCTAGCACAATTCACATAGTGATAAGAAATTTGCACGCGCACGATCTATCAATACATGTATGGCCTCGATCTTCAAGGTGTTTGATATGAAGTTACGATTGCCAATCACTTTAGAATACTGAACGAAACTTGACTAGCTTGTTCTTTGGTTGGTTGGGATAGAAGGTGGAGGTTACATTAAGAAAGACAACCATCGAATTTAACTGGGTGCATCAAAAAGGGCTACCTCTTGCAAAGTGTCATGTAATCTTTTGTTTCCTTTTGTAATTATATCAAAAGTGTTTCCTTCTTCCAAAAAAAAAAAAAAAAAAAAAAAAAAAAAAAAAAAAAAAAAAAAAAAAAAAAAAAAAAAAAAAAAAAAAAAAAAAAAAAAAAAAAAAAAAAAAAAAAAAAAAAAAAAAAAAAAAAAAAAAAAAAAAAATCAAGTATTTATCAATTCCATCATCTCTTGTTCCAAAAATAAAAAGAGATTTGTCAATGTAAATAAGAGTCATGTAAATAGTCATCTTTTGTTGTTTCTTTTGTAATAAGCAAGGAGGGTGTATGCCATTGATGTACAACGCGAGAAATTGTGAAATACCTCCAACTCATTCACAATTCTCGTAAAGTCCGGACAGCTAGCTAGATTTCGACCTTGGTTCTTAGCCTGAGAAACTATCTCTTGGTGATTAGTAGTCATAACTTCAGATCTTTCTTTACACATGTGTAGATACACTTTACACTCTTATCACATGTCATTTTTTTGTTATCAGTGCTAGGATTGTGCCTTTGATAGCTAGATTGACATCTCCATTTTGCTGTGAGCTTAAACTGTTTTGCACATGTCACATTTGATGGAATCTGAGCTTATATTTTGACCTAGAACTTTGTAGGTACGTTCTAAGCAAACCTTCACGAGACTTCAACTCGTCCACTAGGGACACTTAGTGGTTTAAAAGGCTTAGTGCATACGCTAAATGCATTCGAGAGACCAGCGACAGTGGTATAGTTAGGATTTCCTTAGTTTTGTTTTACTTGAGGACAAGTAAAATTCAGGTTTGGGGGTATTTGATGAGTGCTAAAAAGTGCATATTTCTATATATTTTTCTTGGCATTTAACTCATCTTTTGTGCATTAATTCTACATTTTATCCCATATTCTGTATTTTCATTGTTTTCAAGAATAAATATTTTTCTTACTTAATTTTGCATTTTTAGGTAATAAATAAAGATTGGATGAGTTGCGGAGCAAAAAGAGCAGAAAAGTAGTGAAAAGCCAGGAGGAATTACGCAAGGAAGCCGCGAAGAGTGATGTGCGGAAGACCAAAAAGCTAGGAATGGGCTCAAGAAGGAAGAGTTGTTCTTAAAGAAGATATGGGCTTGGCATACCCAAGGCCCAAAATCCTCACCCAAACCCATTTTCTATATCCAAGCCCGTCTCGGATTTCAGCCGTCAGATCGAAGCATTTCAGCATCCTACGGTCGCTCCTATGCCTGTGCATCAAATCCCGATGATTCCGCTCAACACTACAACACCTAACCTAATCTCGCACCGTAGACTTCGTTGTATTTTACATCCTACGGTCGATACAAGCTGCTTCTTTCTTAGCCGTCCGATCCACCTACCATCTCCATATCCAGCGGTTTCAGCTCGCGGTACACCCATCTTGATACACCTGCTCAACACCTTAGCCATCGAACCCTATACCCATCGCCAAACATCCCCTTCCCCTTCTTCCATCGACCTCTCCTCCTCCATACCCTCTGCAGAAACACCCATACCGCCACCATCACCTCCACCTGCTACTTCCATACCTGCCACAGCCACCAAACGTCGCCATATCTACCACCATCACCTACCCTCCCTTTTTCCCCCTCTCTCTAGCCCCTTATTTCACTGATTTCTCACCATTCCTTTCTCTGAAACCCTAGGTGAGAAATCAGTAAAATAAGTGAGTCTATAGACGAATTCGAAGCGTGCAGGAAGGCTAGAAGGAGATGTAGCAACGTGGGTCGAAGTCAGAAACAACTTTCATCATGATTGGTGAGATGAATTTAAAACCCTAGTTTTACTGTTTTTGGGGGAAATTTAGGGATTTGGTTTGTAAACCCTAATTGGGTGTCCTGGGTATAAATAGGGGATATGTATCATGTGTAGAAGGTGTTCTTGGACTAGCCAAGTAACCACCCAATTTGGGTTAGGTTCACTTCTAATTTCTAATTTCAAATTCCAAATCAAATTTCTATTTCAGTTACAATTAAGTTTGTTTTAATGTCAATTTCAATTCCAACAGTTCAATTTAGGTTTTAATTTTGTGTTTAGCAAGTTTAATTTTAATTTAATTTTCAACTGTTAGCGCAATTAGGTTTATGTTAGTTTAATTTTAATGTTTGGTAATTTCTAGTTCCATGCTTGGTTATGTTTAATTCCAGTTCATGTTTCATTTCAGTCCCTGTGATTTTGTTTTAAATGTCTAGTCCATGTTCTATTGTCTTGTGTAATTCATGTTAAGTATGTTCACTGTTAGTGGTGGAAGTTTAGGTTATAATTCTTGTAAATCGAGCTAATTGAGAAATGGAGGAATTTAGTGCTCATTAGCAAGCTTCTTCTCCTTCTATTCCATTTATGTATGCCCTGGAACATAGGCAGGCTAGAACCTCCACCTAGCTCCATTAGGGACAAGGATTTAACCAAAAACAGCCACTGCCTAACATTTTTTCCTGCTCTTCTTTGTTATCTATCTGTTTTTGTGGCTTCTTATCACTGTTTTTATAGCTGTTTTTATAACTTTTTTGTGTGAATGTTAGGCTAAAGCCTTTGAAGCATTGTGTTGATTGAGCAGTGGGGAGAAACTAGTGCTCACTAGTGACTGTGAGCAAACTGGTTCTCTTCCCACTCTAGTAGTATGCCTAGGCTCACCTTCACCATTTCACCTTCACCATCTCCACCGCCCTTGGCTAAAACAGCCTTGGTTTGTTCCATTTCCTCCATTGTTTCCTTGTTACTTTTGTTTTCCTCCACTGTCATTGATGTTCTTTGTTTTGTTTTCTTTGCTATTTTGTTAGTCTTCTTTACTTCATTGTCTTTGCTTCTTTACATTTTATTTATTGCATTGTCTTTGCTCCTGCTACTTCAACTACTCCTTGTTCTGCTGCTGCTACTACTTGCATTGTTGTGTTGCTGCTGTGCATTGCTTGTGCTGCTGCTGTGCACTGCTTTCTTTCCCCTGCTGTGCAGTACTGCTGCTGCTGCTGCTTTCTTTTCCCTGCTGCTGCTGCTGCTTTGCTTCAACTTCTCCTGCTGTTGCTCCAGCTTGCTTCTCTTGTCCTGTGCTACAGCCACTGCTGCTGCTGCAACTGAGTTTGGCTCACAGCACAAGCCAGTTCAGCCCACAGTTAACTCAAAAGGTTTAGTTATTCTTAGAACCAAAGGCTAAAAGCCCAGGTTCAAAGCCTAGATCAAGCTAAAGGCTCAAGGCCCAGCTCATCATTAGGTTACCAAGCCCAGTTCTCAGTCATTACAAAGGCCCAGGTCACTTTTAAAGTAAGAGCCTGATTCAATCAAAGCCTGAACTCAATTAAAGGCCCAGTCCAATTCAGGTTTAAGGCAAAAGCCTAATTCAGAGACCAAAGCCCAAGTTCACAGTTCATCATTCAAAGGCCCAAGGCTTAAAGCACTTCATCATTACAAACAAACCCACTAAGCCCAAAGCACAATTAGAAGCCCAATAGAAATTTAGAGCCCAAATAGCTAGAAACTCCAAACACTCCCAATCTCTGTGGATCGACCCGTACTTGCACGAGCTACAACCGATGACCGTGCACTTGCGGTATTACTGTAGGCCCGTTTTCATTACGCTCATATTTTCACACTCCTCCGGGTCCACCAAGTTTTTGGCGCCGCTGCCGGGGATTGGTGCTGTGTTTTTCTTGTGTTTTATTAGCTATTTTTGCATTTCACTGCATAGCATTTGCATCTGCATCTGCTTCACTTCATTTGCTGTTGGACCTGCTGTTCTGAACCTGTTTTTCCTCTGCTGGGACGCCACCAAGGAAAAGAACCAAAGCCCAACTGGGTTTTTGCAACAATATCAGAGCAGCTGGGCTGTGCTTAAAAGGTAACCCATTTAAGAGAACCCGAATTGTGGGCTTCCAATTTTTTTTATTGTGGGCTTGTAATATTAAAGCCAATTTTTGGGCTTCTCTTATTTTCTGTTGGGTTTGTAATAATTTATTTGTGGGCTTGTTTGTTTAATTTGTGGGCTTGTATTTAATTTTTGTGAGCTTGTTTAATTTGGACTTGTATTTTGTATTCTGGGTTTTTAAACCCAGCTGAGCTTGTAACCGATCACGCTAGTTGAACTCGTTAGTGGGCCGAGTACCCAAATTCTAGGCCGAGATTTTGGACTCAGTTCCACCAAAAGTTTTCAACCAAGCGGAGCCAAAGAAAATACAAAACAAACAGTGGGCTTGCTCCCATTAAAAAACCAAATTTTATTTTTTTTTTTTTAAAAAAAAAAAATTACTTTTCTCCCATTCAAAAACCAAATTTTACTTGCTCCCATTTTAAACCAAATTTTTCTTCTTTATCCCATCTTAAACCAAAAGTTTTATTTTACTCCCATTTCAAAACCAAATTTTCAAATGTCTCCCACCAAAACCAAATTTTTCCCAAAAATCCAAACCCATTAAAAACCAAATTTTGGGCTTTGTAACATAGTTACTTAGCTTTTGAGCCAATCATGTCTGGATTTTGGTCTGCTCCTGGGGATGGAAATAAAACTCTTAGAGAACTTGCTTATGGGCATGTGCCACGTTATGAACCTTCCACGGACCATGATGTCAATAGTCATAGGAATTATTATGGACACTTTCAAAGTCCCGAGCCGCAATACATGAACCCTAATGACTATTCATACATGCATCATTCATCGCAACGTGAAAATGAACATTTTGCTAGTGCCTCATTCACACAATCATCACTTATGGATCAAATAGAAGCTCGAATCACAGCTTTAGAAATGCAATCACATGAGGAATCTGTCACATCTAATTTGCTTAGGCAACCTGAAATCTATGCATGTCCCGCATGTGGTAGTTTAGACCACCCTGTTGAGAATTGTCATATTTTGCATAATTTTAGGCAATGTAGAGAAAATCCAAGGTATAAAATGCCCATAAATTGTGAGAATGGTAGTCATTGGGACCATAATCAATCCTTTGAGGATTGCGATCAATATTTTGTAAACCCTAATGACCATGCACACATGTACCATTCACCACAATTTGAACATGAAGAATTTTTTACTCCCATGAATTTAGACTCCACCACAGAAGCTTTAAGACTCTGCAAGCAAGACTATGATAGATCTACATCACGAATTCATGCACATTTAGATCAGATTTTGCTTCACTTACAAAAGGAGGAAATTCATGAGGAAATGTATGTTGTCCCTAATGAAGTGTCTAGTCCCATTCATGTAAATAATGTTGAATATGAACCTAATTTAGAGGAACATGAATCGACTAATGACACCACCACTGTTAATGAGGACCAATATGCATGCTACCATGATGATGATTATGATGATTATGATGATATGTTAGAAGAACATGAAAATATTGTGGAACCTGTTGGTTCAAAAACATATGGCTTCTCGCCCTCGACCTTCATGAATGTTGTTTTTTCTAATACTCATTGTAATTCATATGATTTTGATATTG
>NC_039361.1:54939816-54968370 GCF_003573695.1 Papaver somniferum
AAACTGATTGATGATTGTGAGCATGATGTGACATGTGTAGATGATTTAGGAGATTTTGATTTGATTAATAATGACGCACCTATTCTCCTACATGAGTCACAATCTGTTGGCCTTCCACCCAACCTAGATTTGGTTTGTACCAATATTGTAAAACCAATTTTTCTGAAAATTCCTAACCTAGGTTTGGAACTGTGTGCTTCCCAAGTCCTCTTGGACTATTTTGCTTCCAAATATAATACATTTGAGGAACCACAGTTGGAAATTGCATGTTTGCCCGTCCCTAGCACAGTTCATTTCGAGCTAGACCTTTTGCATGATGAACCCCCGAAACTGCGCGATTTTGTTTTCAAAATTATATCTTCTGTAAAATCCAGGTTTGGGGGTAGCTCATTTTGTTTCACAGTTTCACTTGCGTTTATTTCCTATTATTATTGTGTGAAGCTGTTGAAACCTCTACACTTTGTCTTTTGGGTTGATCCTCAACTCTTTAGATTGTTAGTGTATGGTGAATTTTTGTATATAATCCAGTAGATAAAAATTTTAAAAATCCTTTTGTTCCTTTTGTATATATTTTGCTAATCCAATATGATCTCGGCTGAAATATTTTGGATTTTTGCCTTGAATAACGGAGTTTTAATTCTGCTTTCGCCGAAATCGGGTATTCTCTCTCCTTTTACCCTACTCAGCATGTCCCTTTCCATATGTTGCATTTTAATTCTTTCCATATTTTGAAACATTGAGGACAATGTTTAGTTTAGGTTTGGGGGTATAGAGTAGATACCATGATAATATGCCATAATTGAAAACGAACTCCTTCTTCTTTTTGAAAAAATTGAAAAATTCCAAAAAATAAATAAATTGAAAAATCAAAATTAAAAATTAAAAAATTAAAAAAATCATAAAAATGGAGCTCATTTACCTTGAAATGTTGACTCTTGTGCAAATATGTAATTATTAGGAGTCTTAGTCTAGATATTTAGGCACCCTGATTCTAGCACAATTCACATAGTGATAAGAAATTTGCACGCGCACGATCTACCAATACATGTATGGCCTCGATCTTCAAGGTGTTTGATAGGAAGTTACGATTGCCAATCACTTTAGAATACTGAACGAAACTTGACTAGCTTGTTCTTTGGTTGGTTGGGATAGAAGGTGGAGGTTACATTAAGAAAGACAACCATCGAATTTAACTGGGTGCATCAAAAAGGGCTACCTCTTGCAAAGTGTCATGTAATCTTTTGTTTCCTTTTGTATATGTATCAAAAGTGTTTCTTTGTTCAAAAAAAAAAAAAAAAATCAAGTACTTATCAATTCCATCATCTCTTGTTCCAAAAAATAAAAAGAGAGTAGTCAATGTAAACAAGAGTCATGTAAATAGTCATTTTTGTTGTTTCATTGTAATAAGCAAGGAAGGGTGTATGCCATTGATGTACAACGCGAGTAATTGTGAAATACCTCCAACTCATTCACAATTCTCGTAAAGTCCGGACAGCTAGCTAGATTTCGACCTTGGTTCGTAGCCTGAGAAACTATCTCTTGGTGATTAGTAGTCATAACTTCAGATCTTTCTTTACACATGTGTAGATACACTTCACACTCTTATCACATGTCTTTTTTTTGTTATCAGTGCTAGGATTGTGCCTTTGATAGCTAGATTGACATCTCCATTTTGCTGTGAGCTTAACTGACTTGCACATGTCACATTTGATGGAATCTGAGCTTATATTTTGACCTAGAACTTTGTAGGTACGTTCTAAGCAAACCTTCACGAGACTTCAACTCGTCCATTAGGGACACTTAGTGGTTTAAAAGGCTTAGTGCATACGCTAAATGCATTCGAGAGACCAGCGACAGTGGTATAGGTAGGATTTCCTTAGTTTTGTTTTACTTGAGGACAAGTAAAATTCAGGTTTGGGGGTATTTGATGAGTGCTAAAAAGTGCATATTTCTATATATTTTTCTTGGCATTTAACTCATCTTTTGTGCATTAATTCTACATTTTATCCCATATTCTGTGTTTTCGTTGTTTTCAAGAATAAATACTTTTCTTAATTAATTTTGCATTTTTAGGTACTAAATAAAGCCTGGTTAACTCCGGGAGCAAAAAGAGCAAAGAAACGGCAAAGACTCTCGCTAGGAGGAAGCGAAGAATGATGTTTGCAAGAGCCGGATCAACTAGAAGTGGGCTTGAAGAGGAAGAATTGTTCTTAAAGAATATATGGGCTTGGCATACCCAAGGCCCAAAACCCTTACCCAAATCCATTTCCATTATCCATACCCATTTCCATGAGAGCCGTCAGATTGGATCCATCTTGTCATCCAACGGTCGCCTCATCATTGTGCATCAAAATCCAAAGCTCCGGTCAAACACCATAGTACCTAACTCCATCTGAAGCCGTCAGCTTCGTTGTATCACTTAATCCAACGGTCGCTCAGAGCCTTCTTCTATCTTGCCGTTAGATTCAATCTGAAGTTGATGATCCAACGCCTTCCACTCGTTGTTCATCAAACTCCGCTGCACCTGACCAACACCTAAACATCAAACCCATCGACCCAAAACAAACACCCACTCTCTTCTTCCCCAAATACACTTCCCCCAAATTTCTCCTCTTCCCCCGACCATGGCAGACACTGCCATGTCTGCTCCGCCGTCTCCATCTCCACCACGACCACAAGGACACCACCACCATCACCTACCTCTTCCCTAGTCGTGTCTGTCTTGTTCTTAGCATTAATTTTTGATGCTACCAAGAAGACAAACATAGCTAGGGTTTCACAGTGGAGAGAAGAAGGAAATTGGAGCAGCGTTCGAGTAAAGGATTAGCAGAGGAGGAGAAGTACAAGCATGGGTCGAGGCTATTTGCATCAGAGAGTGAGTTTAATTTCCAATTTAAAAATTAGGGTTTCCAATTTAGGGTTTCTGAAAATTTGGATATTTTGTAAGCTATAAAAGGGAAGTGATGTGAGATGTAAAAACTGTTCTTGGACTAGCCAAGTTTCCACCCAATTTGGGTTAGCCTAATTTCAATTGTTCTTGCACTGTTAATTGTCCTGTTAAATTTCAGTTTCAACTGTTAGTTGCATTTTCACCCTTAGTTGCATTTGTTGTCATGTTAGTTTTGAGCCCAATCATGTATAGATCTTTTTCTACAGTTGGGGAATACAACAAATCCCTTAGAGAACTTGCGTGTGGACAAACTTCACGTTATGCACCTCCCATAGACCATGATGTCAATAGTCATAGGAATTATTATGGACATTTTCAAAGTCCCGAGCCGCAATACATGAACCCTAATGACTATTCATACATGCATCATTCGCCACAACGTGAAAATGAACATTTTGCTAGTGCCTCACTCACACAATCATCACTGATCGATCAATTAGAAGCTCGAATCGCAGCTTTAGAAATGCAATCACATGAGGAATCTGTCACATCTAATTTTCTTAGGCAACCTAAAATCTATGCATGTCCTGCATGTGGTAGTTTAGACCACCCTGTTGAGAATTGTCATATTTTGCATAATTTTAGGCAATCTAGAGAAAATCCAAGGTATGAAATGCCCATGAATTGTGAGAATGGTAGTCATTGGGACCATAATCAATCCTTTGAGGGTTGCGATCAATATTTTGTAAACCCTAATGACCATGCACACATGTACCATTCACCACAATTTGAACATGAAGAATTTTGTACTCCCATGAATTTAGACTCCACCACAGAAGCTTTAAGACTCTGCAAGCAAGACTATGATAGATCTACATCACGAATTCATGCACATTTAGATCAGATTTTGCTTCACTTACAAAAGGAGGAAATTCATGAGGAAATGTATGTTGTCCCTAATGAAGTGTCTAGTCCCATTCATGTAAATAATGTTGAATATGAACCTAATTTAGAGGAACATGAATCGACTAATGACACCACCACTGTTAATGAGGACCAATATGCATGCTACCATGATGATGATTATGATGATTATGATGATATGTTAAAAGAACATGAAAATATTGTGGAACCTGTTGGTTCAAAAACATATGGCTTCTCGCCCTCGACCTTCATGCATGTTGTTCTTTCTAATACTCATTGTAATTCATATGATTTTGATATTGACATGGGATTCGTACAATTATTCTGTGAAGATGAGCATGACATAGGAATAGTTGAATCTTCTGTAGACACTAATATGCATGAAAATATATTTGATGTGTCTGATTCTCTACCTAGGTCACATTGTGATATTTCTCCTGATTTGCCGATGCATGAGAATAAATTTGTTGATGATGTTGATGACTCTGATTGTGATCTTGCCAATTTGTTTGATGATTGTGAGCATGTTATGACACTTGTAGAAGACTTAGGAGATGTTGATGTGATTAGTAATGATGTGCCTATCGTCCTACATAAGTCACAATCTGATGGCCTTCCACCCAACCTAGATTTGGTTTGCACCCATATTGTCAAACCGACTTTTCTGAGAGTCCCTAATCTAGGTTTGGAACTGTGTGCTTCCCAAGTCCTCTTGGACTATTTTGCTTCTAAGTATAATACATTTGAGGAACCACAGTTGGAATTAGCATGTTTGCCCGTCCCTAGCACAGTTCATTTCGAGCTAGACCTTGTGCATGATGAACCCCCGAAACTGCGCGATTTTGTTTTCAAAATTATATCTTCTGTAAAATCCAGGTTTGGGGGTAGCTCATTTTGTTTCACAGCTTCACTTGCATGCCTACCATATTATTATTGTGTGAAGCTGTTGAAACCTTTACACTTTGTCTTTTGGGTTGATCCTCAACTCTTTAGATTGTTAGTGTATGGTGAATTTTTTGTATATAATCCAGTAGATAAAATTTCTTAAAAACCCTTTTGTTCCTTTTGTATATATTTTTCTAATCCAATATGATCTCGGCTGAAATATGTTGGATTTTTTCCTTGAATAACTGAGTTTTAATTCTGCTTTCGCCGAAATCGGGTATTCTCTCTCCTTTTACTCTACTCAGCATGTCCCTCTTCATATATTGTTTTATAATTCTTTCCATATTTTGAAACATTGAGGACAATGTTTAGTTTAGGTTTGGGGGTATAGAGTAGATACCATGATAATTTGCCATAATTGAAAACGAACTCCTTCTTCTTTTTGAAAAAATTGAAAAATTCCAAAAAAAAAAAATTGAAAAATCAAAATAAAAAATTAAAAAATTGAAAAAAATCATAAAAATGGAGCTCATTTACCTTGAAATGTTGACTCTTGTGCAAATATGTAATTATTAGGAGTCTTAGTCTAGATATTTAGGCACCCTGATTCTAGCACAATTCACATAGTGATAAGAAATTTGCACGCGCACGATCTACCAATACATGTATGGCCTCGATCTTCAAGGTGTTTGATAGGAAGTTACGATTGCCAATCACTTTAGAATACTGAACGAAACTTGACTAGCTTGTTCTTTGGTTGGTTGGGATAGAAGGTGGAGGTTACATTAAGAAAGACAACCATCGAATTTAACTGGGTGCATCAAAAAGGGCTACCTCTTGCAAAGTGTCATGTAATTTTTGTTTCCTTTTGTATATGTATCAAAAGTGTTTCTATCCAAGAAAAAAAAAAAAAAAAAAAATCAAGTATTTATCAATTCCATCATCTCTTGTTCCAAAAATAAAAAGAGAATAGTCAATGTAAATAAGAGTCATGTAAAGAGTCATCTTTTGTTGTTTTTTGTAATAAGCAAGGAGGGTGTATGCCATTGATGTACAACGCGAGTAATTGTGAAATACCTCCAACTCATTCACAATTCTCGTAAAGTCCGGACAGCTAGCTAGATTTCGACCTCAGTTCTTAGCCTGAGAAACTATCTCTTGGTGATTAGTAGTCATAACTTCAGATCTCTCTTTACACATGTGTAGATACACTTTACACTCTTATCACATGTCTTTTTTTGTTATCAGTGCTAGGATTGTGCCTTCGATAGCTAGATTGACATCTCCATTTTGCTGTGAGCTTAAACTGTTTTGCACATGTCACATTTGATGGAATCTGAGCTTATATTTTGACCTAGAACTTTGTAGGTACGTTCTAAGCAAACCTTCACGAGACTTCAACTCGTCCACTAGGGACACTTAGTGGTTTAAAAGGCTTAGTGCATACGCTAAATGCATTCGAGAGACCAGCGACAGTGGTATAGTTAGGATTTCCTTAGTTTTGTTTTACTTGAGGACAAGTAAAATTCAGGTTTGGGGGTATTTGATGAGTGCCAAATATTGTATATATTTATCCTTTTTTTTGTTGGCATTTAACTCATCTTTTGTGCAGTAATTCTACATTTTATCCCATATTCTGTATTTTCATTGTTTTCAAGAATAAATATTTTTCTTACTTAATTTTATATTTTTAGGTAATAAATAAAGTATGGATGAATTGCGGAGCGGAATAGAGCAGAAAAGTAGTGAAAAGCCGGGAGGAGTTACGCAAGGAAGCCGCGAAGAACGTTGTGCATAAGACCAAGAGGCTAGGAATGGGCTTGAAGAAGAAGAATTGTCCTTAAAGAAGATATGGGATTGGCATACCCAAGGCCCAAAACCCTTTCTCAAACCCATTTCCACTATCCAAGCCCGTCTCGGATTTCAGCCGTCAGATCGAAGCATTTCAGCATCCTACGGTCGCTCCATCATCGCACATCAAACTCCGAAGCTCCCGCTTTACATCGCAACGCCCATCTCCATCTTGGGCCGTCCTTTTCGTTGCATTCCTCCATCCGACGGTCGCTACCCACAGCCTCCCATTTCATCGTTGGATCCACCTACCATCGTCACATCCTACGGACCAGATCGCTGCGCATCAACTTCAGATAATCCCGCTTCACACCCTAGCACCGAAGCCTATACTACCACCCAAACACTCCCTTCTTCCCAAAACTTCGACTTCATCTCCTTCACCCGACAGTTGCAGAGCTCTGCAACTCCACCACCTCCTCCTCTGTCTCCTCTGCCGCAACCATTCCCTCACCACCACCAGTTCCATCACTGCCACCACCATCTCCAACACCCGACAACACCCTAGCCTAGCTATTTTCTTCATCTCACAACCTCTGAAACCCTAGGTTTTGGGGTGAGTAAAATAGCTAGAAATTAGGGGACAATAGGAGCAGGAAGAGCATCAGAGGGACATCAAGAAGCATGGGTCGAGCAAATTTTGGGAGTTTGTAGGTAAATTTTATGTAATTTAAAATTGCCCTAATTTTCTGATTTGGGGGAAAATGGGTGTAAACCCTAATTTGCTAATTTGGGTATAAAAGGGGATGTGTATGAGATGTTAAAACTTGTTCTTGGACTAGCCAAGTTTCCACCCAATTTGGGTTAGGTTAATTCCAGTGTTAAATTGCACTGTTAGTTTTTGATGCTCCTGTTAACTTTCATTGCCCCTGTTAGTTGCATTTTCACTCTTAATTGCATTTGTTGTTATGTTAGTTTGCAATGTTATGTTAGTTTACTCACTGTTAATCACTGTTATGCTCAATGTTAGTTTGCCTTGTTACTCACTGTTACTCACTGTTATGCTGTTTGTCATGTTCTAAACTATCATGCTAGGGACTTGATGAATCTCTAATGTCTTATTGTGTAGTACACTGATCACATTGCTTTAGAAGGTTAAGCAGGTTTAGGAAAAACTTGAACTTAGTTCATCATCACCTCACTTTCACAATGTATGCCAAGTATACTTTGTAGTTAGGTTCATGAGCTGTTGAGAAGCTGCAACTCAAGCTGAATTCATAATCCCTTGACTAGTTGTGCTGTAGAAAGACAATTAGTGCTTTGGAAAGAATACCATAGTTGTGTTTAACTTTCTATAGGAGAATACACAGTAAAAATTAGAGTGAATTCAACCCCTAGTTCCCATCCATAATCTACTTCATTCTCAACCACAATTCATTCTTCAACTGTTTAGTTTAGCTTTGTTCTTGCTTTGTTTTGCTTTTACCTTGATTGTTCCCCCCTGCCCTGCAACTCTGTTGCACCCCTGCTTTGCTTTTTGTTCACTGCTTGAGCAGCTGCAGCTGCTGCTGCAGCTCTGTTGTTACTGCACTGCTGTGCATTTTCTGTGCTGCTGCCACTTCTTCTGGTGTGCTGCTGCTGGTGCCTGTTACTCTACCAGGTTGCTGCTGCTGGTGCCTGCTGCACTGCTTCTTGCCTCTCTGCAGCTGCCGCTGCCAATCCACTTCTCTGGGCTGTTGCATTGCTGCTGATTGCTTTGCTCTCCACAGCTCACTTCCAAAAGCCCAGAGCACAATCTGAGCCCAACTGTAAGACCAAAATCAAAGCCCAGTTCAGTAAGGCCCCAAGTCAAATTCATAGTCAAGGCCAAAGCCTAGTTCTCTGTTAAGCCCAACTCTCAAATACCAAGCCCAATTACTGTAAAAGGCCATTTCACTGTTCAGGTGAGATTGAGCCCAAAGCTTAAACAAAGAACCAAAGCCCATTTGCACTTTAAATATAACTGAGCCCAGGCTCAGTTCATTTTATGTTTAACAAACCCACTAAGCCCAATCCATTCAAAGGGCATTCAAACCCAATAGTACATTAAGCCCAACACTTCCAAAGGGCTTCTAAGCCCAAAGCAAATCTAGGAACCCAATTAGCTAAAACACTTCCGAAACACACCCGATCTCTGTGGATCGACCCGTACTTGCACGAGCTACAACCGACGACCGTGCACTTGCGGTATTACTGTAGGCCCGTTTCCATTGCATCATTTTTATACACATTTCCTGGCCTGCCAAGTTTTTGGCCATGAAAATATTGTGGAACCTGTTGGTTCAATAACATATGGCTTCTCGCCCTCGACCTTCATGAATGTTGTTTTTTCTAATACTCATTGTAATTCATATGATTTTGATATTGACATGGGATTCGTACAATTATTCTGTGAAGATGAACATGACATAGGAATAGTTGAATCTTCTGTAGACACTAATATGCATGAAAATATATTTGATGTGTCTGATTCTCTACCTAGGTCACATTGTGATATTTCTCCTGATTTGCCGATGCATGAGAATGAATCTGTTGATGATGTTGATGATTCTAAGTGTGAACTTGCCAATGTGAGTGATGATTGTGAGCATGATGTGACATGTGTAGATGAGTTAGAAGATTTTGATTTGATTGATAATGATATGCCTATTCTTCTACCTAAGTCACAATCTGTTGGCCTTCCACCCAACCTAGATTTGGTTTGTACCAATATTGTAAAACCAATTTTTCTGAGAATGCCCAACCTAGGTTTGGAACTGTGTGCTTCCCAAGTCCTCTTGGACTATTTTGCTTCTAAGTATAATACATTTGAGGAACCACAGTTGGAATTAGCATGTTTGCCCGTCCCTAGCACAGTTCATTTCGAGCTAGACCTTTTGCATGATGAACCCCCGAAACTGCGCGATTTTGTTTTCAAAATTATATCTTCTGTAAAATCCAGGTTTGGGGGTAGCTCATTTTGTTTCACAGCTTCACTTGCATGCCTACCATATTATTATTGTGTGAAGCTGTTGAAACCTTTACACTTTGTCTTTTGGGTTGATCCTCAACTCTTTAGATTGTTAGTGTATGGTGAATTTTTTGTATATAATCCAGTAGATAAAATTTCTTAAAATCCCTTTTGTTCCTTTTGTATATATTTTGCTAATCCAATATGATCTCGGCTGAAATATGTTGGATTTTTGCCTTGAATAACGGAGTTTTAATTCTGCTTTCGCCGAAATCGGGTATTCTCTCTCCTTTTACTCTACTCAGCATGTCCCTTTCCATATGTTGCATTTTAATCCTTTCCATATTTTGAAACATTGAGGACAATGTTTAGTTTAGGTTTGGGGGTATAGAGTAGATACCACGATAATATGCTATAATTGAAAACAAAACTCCTTCTTTTTGAAAAAATTGAAAAATTCCAAAAAAATTAAAAAATCAAAATTCAAAAAAATTAAAAAAATGAAAAATCATAAAAAATGGAGCTCATTTACCTTGAAATGTTGACTCTTGTGCAAATATGTATTTTTATTAGGAGTCTTAGTCTAGATATTTAGGCACCCTGATTCTAGCACAATTCACATAGTGATAAGAAATTTGCACGCGCACGATCTACCAATACATGTATGGCCTCGATCTTCAAGGTGTTTGATAGGAAGTTACGATTGCCAATCACTTTAGAATACTGAACGAAACTTGACTAGCTTGTTCTTTGGTTGGTTGGGATAGAAGGTGGAGGTTACATTAAGAAAGACAACCATCGAATTTAACTGGGTGCATCAAAAAGGGCTACCTCTTGCAAAGTGTCATGTAATCTTTTGTTTCCTTTTGTACATGTATCAAAAGTGTTTTCAAAAAAAAAAATAAAATAAAATAAAAATAAAAATAAAAAATCAGAAAAATACAAAAAAATCAAGTATTTATCAATTCCATCATCTCTTGTTCCAAAAATAAAAGAGAATAGTCAATGTAAATAAGAGTCATGTAAATAGTCATTTTGTTGTTTCATTGTAATAAGCAAGGAGGGTGTATGCCATTGATGTACAACGCGAGTAATTGTGAAATACCTCCAACTCATTCACAATTCTCGTAAAATCCGGACAGCTAGCTAGATTTCGACCTCAGTTCTTAGCCTGAGAAACTATCTCTTGGTGATTAGTAGTCATAACTTCAGATCTTTCTTTACACATGTGTAGATACACTTTACACTCTTATCACATGTCTTTTTTTTTTTGTTATCAGTGCTAGGATTGTGCCTTCGATAGCTAGATTGACATCTCCATTTTGCTGTGAGCTTAAACTGTTTTGCACATGTCACATTTGATGGAATCTGAGCTTATATTTTGACCTAGAACTTTGTAGGTACGTTCTAAGCAAACCTTCACGAGACTTCAACTCGTCCACTAGGGACACTTAGTGGTTTAAAAGGCTTAGTGCATACGCTAAATGCATTCGAGAGACCAGCGACAGTGGTATAGTTAGGATTTCCTTAGTTTTGTTTTACTTGAGGACAAGTAAAATTCAGGTTTGGGGGTATTTGATGAGTGCCAAATAATGTATATATCTATCCCTTTTTGTTGGCATTTAACTCATCTTTTGTGCAGTAATTCTACATTTTATCCCATATTCTGTATTTTCATTGTTTTCAAGAATAAATATTTTTCTTACTTAATTTTGCATTTTTAGGTAATAAATAAAGTCTGGATAACTTGCGGAGCGGAAAAGAGCTGAAGAGTGGTGAAAAGCCGGAAGAAATTACGCAAGGAAGCCGCGAAGAATGTTGTGCACAAGACCAAGAGGCTAGAAATGGGATTGAAGAGGAAGAATTGTTTTTAAAGAAGATATGGGCTTGGCATACCCAAGCCCGTATCGGATTTCAGCCGTCAGATTGGATCATCTCAACATCTAACGGTCGCTCCCTTGCTGTTCATCAAAGTTTGATACATCCGCTTCACACCACAACACCTAACTCAATCTTGAGCCGTCAGTTTCGTTGTGCTTCTACATCCAACGGTCGCTCAATATCAGCCTCTCTTAACCGTCCGATTCAATTCAGTCTCATGCATCACACGGTCTCATCTCGCTGGACATCAAGAATGATATGTCCGCTCAACACCGAAACAACCCTAGGATATATAACCCAAAATGAAACCAAAAACCTAATCACTTCTCCACTTCGCCTTCTCTCTCTCGGCATCTTCTCCTCCACACCCGACAGTTGCAGACACCATGTTGCCGTACCACCACCAACTCCACCGTACACCATGTCCGCCACCACCACCAACTCTCCACTGCCACTACCAAATACCACATCATCACAACCACCCTATCTCTCTACCTATCTATTCCATCAAGCTCTCCCCTATTCTAATCCCTAGGTAAGAGACTGATGAGATAGATCGAGCTAGAGAAGCTAGAAAAGGCATGGGAATGAAGCTACAATGTCAGAGGAAGAATGGGTCGAGTTTAATTTGATGTTGCTACATCAAATCAGGTAAAAATCGAGAACCCTAACTTCTGTCAAATTTGAGAAATTTTACCAAAACCCTAATTTCGACTAAGAGAGAATTGAGAAGAGAGAGTAAGTAGAAATAGGGTATGGGTTAGACCCATTTCCCTAATTTCTTGAAAACCTAATTTTACTGTTTTAAATTTGGGATTTAGGGATTTGGGTGAAAACCCTAATTTGTAATTTGAGGGAAATTTCTTTGGGTATAAAAAGGGGACTGTGGTGTGTGTAATTTTCATGCTGGACTAGCCAAGTAACCACCCAATTTGGGTTAGGTTCACTTCTAATTTCTAATTTCAAATTCCAAGTCCAATTTCTATTTCAGTTACAATTAAGTTTGTTTTAATGTCAATTTCAATTCCAACAGTTCAATTTAGGTTTTAATTTTGTGTTTAGCAAGTTTAATTTTGATTTAATTTTCAACTGTTAGTGCAATTAGGTTTATGTTAGTTTAATTTTAATGTTTGGTAATTTCTAGTTCCATGCTTGGTTATGTTTAATTCCAGTTCATGTTTCATTTCAGTCCCTGTGATTTTGTTTTAAATGTCTAGTCCATGTTCTATTGTCTTGTGTAATTCATGTTAAGTATGTTCACTGTTAGTGGTGGAAGTTTAGGTTATAATTCTTGTAAATCGAGCTAATTGAGAAATGGAGGAATTTAGTGCTCATTAGCAAGCTTCTTCTCATTCTATTCCATTTATGTATGCCCTGGAACATAGGCAGGCTAGAACCTCCACCTAGCTCCATTAGGGACAAGGATTTAACCAAAAACAGCCACTGCCTAACATTTTTTCCTGCTCTTCTTTGTTATCTATCTATTTTTGTGGCTTCTTATCACTATTTTTATAGCTGTTTTTATAACTGTTTTGTGTGAATGTTAGGCTAAAGCCTTTGAAGCATTGTGTTGATTGAGCAGTGGGGAGAAACTAGTGCTCACTAGTGACTGTGAGCAAACTGGTTCTCTTCCCACTCTAGTAGTATGCCTAGGCTCACCTTCACCATTTCACCTTCACCATCTCCACCGCCCTTGGCTAAAACAGCCTTGGTTTGTTCCATTTCCTCCATTGTTTCCTTGTTACTTTTGTTTTCCTCCACTGTCATTGATGTTCTTTGTTTTGTTTTCTTTGCTATTTTGTTAGTCTTCTTTACTTCATTGTCTTTGCTTCTTTACATTTTATTTATTGCATTGTCTTTGCTCCTGCTACTTCAACTACTCCTTGTTCTGCTGCTGCTACTACTTGCATTGTTGTGTTGCTGCTGTGCATTGCTTGTGCTGCTGCTGTGCACTGCTTTCTTTCCCCTGCTGTGCAGTACTGCTGCTGCTGCTGCTTTCTTTTCCCTGCTGCTGCTGCTGCTTTGCTTCAACTTCTCCTGCTGCTGCTCCAGCTTGCTTCTCTTGTCCTGTGCTACAGCCACTGCTGCTGCTGCAACTGAGTTTGGCTCACAGCACAAGCCAGTTCAGCCCACAGTTAACTCAAAAGGTTTAGTTATTCTTAGAACCAAAGGCTAAAAGCCCAGGTTCAAAGCCTAGCTCAAGCTAAAGGCTCAAGGCCCAGCTCATCATTAGGTTACCAAGCCCAGTTCTCAGTCATTACAAAGGCCCAGGTCACTTTTAAAGTAAGAGCCTGATTCAATCAAAGCCTGAACTCAATTAAAGGCCCAGTCCAATTCAGGTTTAAGGCAAAAGCCTAATTCAGAGACCAAAGCCCAAGTTCACAGTTCATCATTCAAAGGCCCAAGGCCTAAAGCACTTCATCATTACAAACAAACCCACTAAGCCCAAAGCACAATTAGAAGCCCAATAGAAATTTAGAGCCCAAATAGCTAGAAACTCCAAACACTCCCAATCTCTGTGGATCGACCCGTACTTGCACGAGCTACAACCGACGACCGTGCACTTGCGGTATTACTGTAGGCCCGTTTTCATTACGCTCATATTTTCACACTCCTCCGGGTCCACCAGAAGGATCTCACCAATTTTAAGGATAATACGAAGGACGTTCAGTATTTGTCTAAGGATAATATTCCTACCAATGAAGACGCATACAAATCACGTAGCCCTGTCATACAAGAGCAGAAGAGCAGCCAATTGAATTCTGCCGATGACAGGGAGCTAAGACAGTTTCACAATACCAAGGAAGGAGACTTTCCAGGTGTGCCACAACGTCTACAGGACAAGGGTAAAGAGTCAGTCTATGAAACTTTGTTGGAAAACATTTATCTCCAAACTCTCGCGGAGGTTCAAAGAGTCGTCCAACAGTCCGCAGCCACGACTGCTTTACTTACAAGAGAGGCGCTGGAAGAAGGGGAAATCTTCCAAGACGCTTAAGGGAATGAGCAATACTCATCCCAACAATCTCATGTCGCCGCCACTGACACAGTCCCCTCAAGAGAAATTACCCTTCAACAATATGGTGGAAGTAAACGGTCCGCTCATGAATCCATGATCGCTCAAGCATCAATTCCGCCCTCGAAAAGAGCTTTATACCAAAACCCACCAGAACTCCCACCACAGTCGTTGATGCAAGAGAAGCCAGACCCAGAATATCCACGCTTCCCGTTGCCTGTCAGCATAGTCTTTGAGTTACTGGAAATTTGGGTGGAAGAGGGGGTGGTCCAACTACCCTCGGTATGGCGCCCACCAACTAATCAAGAGATGCTAGATTCAATATATTGCCATTATCACAGATTTATCCATAATCCTACCAGTGAATGCAATGTTCTGAAGCGCATTTTCCAAAGAAAGATAGATTCAGGAGAATTGCGCCTGGGGACTAGAGACTCTTCGCCTCGCCGCAAGTCGACGTAAATATGTTACACAGACAATAAAGGACGACTGGGGACTTATCGCGACCAAGATGGCGTCACACAATAAACTCGGATTTGCTCTTGAAGATTCAGTTTATTGAAAGACCCTTAAGCGGGTAAGTTTTGTTTGCGCAACTCACGTTTTGAATGTGCTGGAAACCTGACACGGGTGTCAGTTCCATGTTGACTACAAAATCCAATAACTCAATTGTTCTAAAACTTCATACCATTCCAGAAATAAACCAATTCAGAATATCCTTATAAAACAACCATCTATCAATCCAAAAACCAGAAAATCAAACCATAAAACAGGCGTCTATTGCCTTTAAAAAAACCCTAAAATAGGAGGTTCAGAAAAATAAAAACATTCAAGGGAAATTGTCCAACAACAACCCATTCTTCTTGGAAAAAGCATCCTTCATGTTTTGAAGAGCATCCTGGTTCAACTTCAACTCCCGGGATAACCTCTCGATTTCGGCCTCCTGCTGGTTAATAAAATTCGCGGAAGGAACTCCATCCATCTCAGTTTGAAGATTTGGATTTTGGAAAATCCTTCACAGAACTAGGAGGCGTTAAACTCGAGGTTCACACGCATGTCCCGATGGAATTCCCAGCTATTGATTACATCTCCGGAAACAGTGTGTCTAGTCACACTGCACATGTCATGGATTTAAGATAAGGTTTCTTCCACACGCTTAACCAATGCAAAGCGACTATCAACCTTCCTGGTCGTGGAGATGTGCCCATACTTTCTACATATCTTAGTATATAGCTCCGCATACTTCACTAACACGCTGAATCCTCAAATCAGCACATGACCCTTAAAAGGAGCCTCAAATGGAGGATCGAAAATGACACATGCAGCTGGATGTGCGACTAGCAAATATTTTTTGCGAACAATCACGCCCGCCGTGACGACAACGTTTTCCGCCATTGGGGACACATCAGCATATCCACGACGATCAATCTCCATCTCCAAATTTCCAGTGGGTACGATTTCCATGGTTGGAGACACAACTATATCTTCATTGTCGTGAATCTCCATCACAAGGTGATTTTCATAAGCGGCTTCTTCTTGTAAATATCACTAGTTGAATATTTATTATGTATAAATAAATAGTACAAGAGGAAAACGTGTGGGAAACTCACGGACTCATCTCCGGGGCCACTGGTACTGGAAGAAGACTCGTCGCTATGCTCTGAAGTACTTTTCTCGTCACCATCGGATCCTGAGCTTTCTTCTTCTTCGCTTTCCTCTTTACTGTCAAGAGGCTCAGTATCGCCAGATTTTTATTGAGAAGGTGCCATTTTCTGGACACATGCAAGTCTGGTGAAGACGTTTATCTTGTCAAGACCCTGAGTCAAAAGGGGAAGAGATATTCAGTGGAGACAATTCGGAATATTTACACCATTCAGCCAAGTCAGGAACAAGATCATATGTACTTGCATGTTGGAAGAACTAAAGGTCACGAGAGCCGTCGAATCCGATCGGAAGCCACCTGCACGAATTTTTGATCTTTGCTCTCTTTTCTGGGGACTGTTCTCATTTGAACTAGGAGATTTCCGCTTAATCGGGGAAGGCTCCCTCAACAAGGGGTGCTTTGATAAAATCTTAGAGGAGGGCTTTCCGCGTGGATTTGTCACAACATCCTGCACGAATTGATGAATAACGAGAAACTCATCCTGCTAAAAGATATTATATTTGGGAGTCTTCACCGGTCTTCGTTCTAAGAGAAAGAAGGGAAGGCTTTTATCTGGTGCAAAGACGTTGTTATCAAGAACGACGGGTAGCAATTCATCTGGAGCTGTCAGTGGGCGGCGGAATGGGACTCCCTGATCAAATCCCATATGTCGAGCATCCCTGTCAATGTTATAAGGGACTACTTCACAAGACCCTCTGAAAAAAGATGGCACATACCCAGGTATGCAGCTTCGCAAGAACACGGTTTCTCCAATGCTCATATTCTCGTCAGCAGAATGCAATGTCACGTTCGAGGCGGAAGCAAAAGTGTTTGGTTGAACTATGGAGGCGTGGACCAGAGCCCAAGGATGAAAGCTAACTGCATGCGTGTTGTCAAGAAAATCAACGAGCTTTGATCCAGGTCTTGGACGCCTCTCCAACTAACGGAGTATCCTAGAGCCGCCATATGTATCAGGAAATGAGGTTTTCGGGTTAGGAGCGTAATTTTTGAAATGCTCCCACAACCATGCTTGGAGAAAGGCGACATGGACGTACGAGTCTACTTTCATGTACCCATTAGAGGCATACATGTCCGCTACTAAGTGATCCATATGGGTGTACAAATATCCAAGGAACAAACTGCCGGTGGGAAGAGCAACGCCTTTCGCTAGTTTGATAGCAAATTTGATGAGCTTCTGCCTTATCTCCTTCCTTCCAGAGCCATCATCAAAAACGTCTATGGATAACCACAGAGCTAAAAATGCAGCAACATGGAGTGTATCATCCAGCACCTGATCCGACTCCGGCTCATCAGGGAACCATTCAGACACCCACCAATTATAGAAGCATTTTTGCTCATAATCCTTCCGAACATATCCCGTTGCTTTCGTGACCAAAATGGCATGCATTTCTTCTTCTTCCTCATACAAGACGACGTCAAGTTCCAATTATTGGAAGACTCAACAGAACGGCTATAGTTTCCAAAGAAATGGTCATCTCACCCCATCTACATATAGTTGTGTGAGTTTCCGGACACCATCTGGAGATGAAAGTAATCAAGCCTGCAGAAAGTGTCGCAGATGCCATGACAACATTCATGATTTGCGCCCCAGTCAGATTAGCTCTTACATGGTCTCGGCTTATCATGAATTTCATCCATTTATCATAAGAGCGCAATGGACTATGACAGATTTTTCAATCAGGGAGAAGCCAGATACTCTTTCTTCTGAAGGCAAAACCTCATTATACGCCCTGGATAGACTCATTGGAATTCTCCTTCATTCTCTCAATCAGTCAGAAGGGTTGCCACGAATTTGGGGTGGGTCCTTGTAACTGTAGCAGACTTTGTAAAGAACTCATCATCAGCATTCGGCTTGGAGTTGTTAGCATTTCTCGATGCGTCGGCAGAACTACTTTCAGGTGACATCTTAACAAAATTCCTTATGCTGCTTTCACTTTCAAATTAACTACAACGGAGCAAAAACGGAAAAGTTACTACTTTGAAGAGAATCGCGCATGGAGATTTTCTCAAAATCTGGGTACAATAATCAAGCGTAAACAAAACAATTTATACGGGAAGTTTTCTTTGGCCACATGTCATGGCATTCACGTCCGAAAGGAATGGGAACTGATGCTCGCTCAAACGAGTACTTGCCACGGAAAATATGCTCTTGGCCAAACTATGTCTTGCCGCGGGAATAGTGCCTACGGCCAGATAAAAACCTAAAGCTAGGTTTTGCGAGAGAAGGAATCAACCACGGCCTCCTTCCCATACATGCTTTCTTTGCATTGGCTTCGTTGCGATTAATTTTGTGGCTAACGCTACTACAATGCTACTGGCAAAAAGGAATTGTTCACATTGGAGTATTTTTACGAGTTCATGGGAGACATGCCTATGGATAGGGTTTACATTAATACAGAAGAGCAAACAAAAGGGGAGAAACGTCGGAATACGTACCATATGGTCACGACTACGTTGCTCCAAGCCTGGTACCCATGACCATGCCGAATTGGCTGGCAATCGACTAGAACGTGCCCCGCGTCACGACTTTGCTAGATTGGTGCACTATGATATCTAAGTGTATTATTATAGCCAGCGTATTACAATGTCATCTTATGGCAAACTCATTATTGGTCATACATAACCTTGGAGCCGAGTTCTCTCTTCAAGCTATGCCACTTCGAGCTATCTTAGTCTATTACTCAGTCAAGTATCGTGACAATCTAGACAAGACTAGAAAACAAATCCATGATTCCTACGAGAAATCAAAACATGTTACATGGGGGAATTACTTATGGGTATTGGTCTGGTGGTTCACAACAACGTACGGCATGACAACGTCCCATGATAAGGAAGTTACAAGTAGTGGCAACGATTGAGAGTGGTGTTGATGGTGGTTTTTAGCTTAGGTTAAAATCGTAAAACCTTAGTCAGAAAGTGACGTCACACGTAATAATGTCGCCACTAGCACATTTATTGAACCATTCAACATGTCTGCGTAAAATTACTGGGGTACCTTTTTTATATGTCATGCTCTACGACAGATCCTTCGGTACTGACTGGCATCATCTCTGCACATGCCAGCCACGCATGCTAGCCAAACGTGTCAATCACGCGTGCCACATATTTTAAACTAGGGTTTTAACACGCTAAACCCTAATAGTCATATATTCGCGCCAAAGGCATGCCAACCATGCCATCCGCACCACTGTGCCAATGGCATGCCATGCCAGCAACATCTCCGCACCAAAGGCATGCCAACCATGCCAGCCGCACCACCGTGCCAATGGCATGCCATGTCAGCCACATCTCCGCGCCAAAGGCATACCAACCATGTCAGCCGCACAATAGTGCCAATGACATGCCATGCCATCCAAACCTCCGCACCAAAGCCACGCCGTCCATGCCTCCATGTCGTTGGGTGCCAAACGAAGGGTTGCAACAATCAACGGCCACCCTTCCTTCTGAGATGCAAATCTCAACCGTCTAAGTTCGCCACCAAGCGTTGGAAACTTTTAGCCCAATGCCAATCCCTAATTTTGGCCGCGCCTAAATGCCAAAACCCTAATTTTGGCCGCTCCTAAAACTATGCCAAAATCCTAGCTTGGCCGCGCCTAAACCATGCCAAAGCCATGCCGGCCATGCCTTCATGCCGCTGGCTCCCTTACAACAATCAATGGCCACCCTTCCTTCTGGGATGAAAATCTCAGCCGTCCAAGTTCTCCACCAAACGCGTGGCAACTTTTGGCCCAATGCCAAGCCCTAATTTTGGCCGCGCCCTAAACTATGCCAAAATCCTAGCTTGGCCGCGCCTAAACCACGCCAAAGCCATGCCGGCCATGCCTCCATGTCGCTGTTTGCCAAACGAAGGGTTGCAACAATCAACGGCCACCCTTCCTTCTGAGATGCAAATCTCAGCGGTCTAAGTTCGCCACCAAACGCTGGCAACTTTTGGCCCAATACGCCAAGCCCTAATTTTGGCCGCGCCTAAACTATGCCAAAACCCTAATTTTGGTCGTGTCTAAAACTATGCCAAAATCCTAGCTTGGCCGCGCCTAAGCCATGTCGGCCATGCCTCAATGCCGCTGGCTGCCAAACGGAAGGTTGCAACAATCAACGGCTATCCTTCCTCCTGAGATGCAAATCTCAGCCGTAAAAACTTGCCACCAAAAGACTTGTGGCAATCTCTTGGATACGGTGCCAACTCTTGGCCACGGTGCCAAAGCCCTAATTTGGCCGCGCCAAAGCCATGTCGGCCATGCCTCCATGCCGCTGGCTGCCAAACGGAAGGTTGCAACAATCAACGGCTATCCTTCCTCCTGAGATGCAGATCTCAGTCGTACAAACTTACCACCAAACGACTTGTGGCAACCTTTGACTATGATGCCAACTCTTTGGCCACGACACATACTTATCTATTCCAATTCTTTGATCACGACACCAAACCCTAATTAGCCACGCCAAGAGCATGCGCAATCCATGCCAGCACCGTGGCCACGCCACTGGATACCAACGGAAGGTAACCACAATCAACGACTAACCTTTCTCTCAAGATGTGAAATCTCGGTCGTCGAAAGTCGCCACCGAACCTGCAATCCTCTCAATCTTAACTTGCCAAACAATAGCAATATGATACAAGTTTTCCACGAAAACGCTCGAGACATCAAAACATGTCACAAACTGGGGGATGCTCATCAGAGTATTGGTCTGGCAGTTTACAGCGTGCGGCGGCGTACACTACGCACGTTACAAGAAAGTGTCATAAAAGTGAAGCGGTTAGTAAATACAAAGAGTAATGGTGAAACGTTTCCTTAATTATGGAAACATCAATTCCAGGCGTTACCCGTTACCGCTTTCTTCCATTTACTCAACCGTTTCCACTTCTTATGAGACCAGGGTACGTTTCGTTGCGACATGTATAAATAGGTCTCACTATTTCCACCAAAAACAAGTTTTGGTCAGGAGAATACAACACTCAGAAATCACTTGTTAGCTTCCCAATTTGCTAGCGTTTCACTTTCTGATACAAGTCTTCGAACAACCACTCTTCCAGAATCAACTATTCTGGTCTCAACACTCTCTTCACTTCCCTCCCTAAGACCAACCCTTCTCCTTCACTTTGTGACCGAAGCAAGTCTGGAACGACCGTTTCTTGATTTAGGCCGGATTTGTACATATTGATCTCTCGAATCAAAGTACTCCCTTGCAGTACATTGTTTAGGGTTTAGACTCGTTTCTCACCCATACACACGAAATTACCGAAATCAGCAGAAACCGTTTTCACCCTCAAACAAGTGGTTAAAAGAAGTGGATAAGTAATGGAATGATGGTTTACGGGTTTACAGAAACTTCCCTAATATTATGGGCGTAACCATACCATTATCCCGTTATCTCCATCTCTCCACAACATCCACTACTTACGAGGAAACAATGAGTGTTCCAACTATAAATAGACTACCTTGTTTATTCAGGAGAAAGAACAAGCTTATCATCTAGGGATCTTTTTCCTGCACGGTTACCACAATCTCCCGAGTGTATTTTAGCTAAGATTTGGTCTCCTTGATTTTTTGTGACACATTTCAGTAGTGGTCCCAGGTATGTCTTTCTATACATATCACCATCTAGAAGTCGGTATTTTGTTGCTTTTGGTTTTAATCTTCCTTTCCTCTTGCGGGTTATCTGGTAATAATTTTGAATCAATGTAGCTGAAGATACCTTATATCCAACTTCATTCTATTTCAGTTAGGGTCACATTTGATATATGAGTTATTGTACCATTTATGTATGGCTCGTGGATAACTGGCCTTTTAAAGAATTCAATATTTATCGTCCTTTGGAAAGATCCAGACATGACTGACCCCAGGAAAGCCAATGCATCCGCGTATCTCATGTTATTCCTTGGTATGTTTCTAATACTCACTTTTTGAAAGCTGGATATCAGAGTGTTGACCTTCCTTTTGTATTTTTCCATCGAGACGTTTCTTCTTTCAAATTTACCTTTTACCTGCTTTGTTGTCAACTGAGAATCACTGAATAGTATGAATTTCTTTAGTTGTAGACTATTGGAAGCTAGTAGTCCTTCTAGTAGTGTTTCATTCCTTGATTAGTTGTTGGACTGAAGGCCAATGTATATGAGAAATCAATGAAGCTGTTTTCTGGTGTCACTATGACTACTCCAGCTTCACCTCCTTTTATGTCTGATGCACTATCAACAAAAATTTTCCACAGTCTAGGTGTGTCAAGTGATGAGTCTTCATAATCTGGTATGCTTTCAGGCTCTGGTTGCACTTCCGGATGATTTTCACTGAATATTAGATCGAAGTCTGGATCATCAACTAGGAAATCAACTACAACTTGTGGTTTCATGGCCTTCATATTTTTATATGCAATGTTTAATTTATTCAGGTGGATTCCCAACTTTGCGATCCTTCCAATTTTTGTTTCTTTGGATAAGACACTCAAGAAGTTTGGACTTAGATTTGTTGATGAGAAGTAGATAACAAATATCACCTTTTCCATCTGTGAGTATCTAGACTCTTGTACTGTTAGTATATTAGCTTCTTTTTATTGTCTTTCACTCTAAGTAATACTGCACTTACTGTACTTTTAGTGGTTGCAATGTAGAGATCGATGTCTTCCTCTATGACGGGTGTTCATAGGATAGGAGGAAGGACAAGTAGGTTTTAATGTCATCAAGAGCTACCTTGCATTCTTCACTCCATGGAAGTTTTGCTGCTTGAGGAGTAAGTTGAACAGTGGTTTGCACTTGTCTGACAGTCTTGAAATAAACTTGTTCAGTGCTACCAGTTTCCCTGCCAACTGTTGTATCTCATTTTTGCAAGTTGGAGGTTTCATCTCCAGAATTGCTTTGATTTTTAGTGGATCAACTTTTATTCCTTTTCAGGTGACCATCAATGGATTTTCCCACTTTGGACCTGTTAGAGCACTGCTCGGTCAAACTCGCAAGCGTTGATATCTCAAGCTTGTTTGTCAAGTTTAGTTGATCAAAAATATATACTTGATTTCTAGTCTACTTATAGCTCTGTCTCGGATTAGGATATAAGTGTGTAGTTGAGCTTTAGACTTCAGGGCGTTCATCAATTGAAGAAGAAGATCTACTGAAGAGATAGGAGGAACTTCATCAAGAAAAGGTATGTGGAGACTATAACTTATCTATCACTCAGAAGTCTATTTTATGCTATCTTCTAAAGAGACTAATTCGTATAGCTATATAGACTTTTACATTATACACATTTGATATTTCGAGCCGAGTTTATCTCATTTATCTATTTCTCGAAATATGAGTTGGAAGATTTTAGTTTTAGCTAAGTTCATCATATACTTGACGAGTTTAGTTGGAGATAATTTATTTGTTGGAAACTAAATATTAAGTCAAAGATGATCACGTGAAAATTACCTTGAACATCTTACATGATTTGTGTGAGACAGTCATTTGATGTTAATTTGGGAAGTTTTGTATTGATCGATTAATCACTTGAAAGTTACTTGAAGCTAGTGGTATGTGTAAGATTATCATTGTTGTCTTCCAAGGATGTTTTAATGGTTAAATGAGAGTTTAGAACGACTACCAGCGCCTGGATATATCACAGTACGTATACTTTTTATATGCACTGTGAATCTAGTTCAGGTCCAGAACTCTTATTTGCAAACTATGTGATACAGGTGTATTCGTACTCCTTTAGGGAACTTAGTTAACCTCAAGATAAGTTGAGGGAAGAATCCTATTCTAGGCAGAATTCCTAGTTAGGGAAGAGTTTTGTTTTAGGCAATACTCTTAGTTTAGGAAATAGATTCCTAATAGAAGTCCTTGGTCGGCTGAGTACGATGAAGGATATAAATAGAGGGTTTGGCTAATAGCTAAGGACACACAGATACTAGGACATAAAACCTAGAGAAGTTTGTGAGACAATTATTTATTGTAAAAGCAAGCTTAGCAAACAGTTTAGGGTTAACTACTGTTTATTGTGAGCGTAACAAAGAGAGAATTGTAAATCGTTTTCTTGTTCATAATCTAGAGAAGATAAATTTCTTCGAATCACTACTTGTGTTCAGTTTTCTAAGTTTCTCGTCTATTATTATTCTGAATTCCGCCTTTATAGTAATAGCTGCCAAAGTATAGAGATCATACGTATCAAGTTGGCATCACGAGTAAGGTTAGTTTTTAGGGTAAATCTCTCTGGTTTATCGTTTTCACTAGATCTCTCTACATAAAGCTTGGTGAGGTACTCGATAAGCTAGCAGACGTCAAGAAAATAAGGGGATCAAGGATGACAAAGTCAGATGATGATCCTAAGGAAGGCGAACCACAAACTATGGAAGAAAAGGTGGCTACACTGCAAACAGACATGAAGTCAATTCAAGTTACCCTTCAGGAGCTGAGTGAATGTATTCGTTCTCATACACCCAAGACGAAGACGAAGAAAAAGATTACACCTTCACCTGAAGCTTCGGAAAAAGATGATTCTGAAGAAGACGATTCAGAAGAAGAATAAGAAGAAGAAGAAGAGGAGGAAGAAGATGAGGATGGCGAAAATAAGAAAAGAGGGTTTCTTAAAAGTCATACTTCAACTAAACCTCATGGTAAGAATCTGAAAATTGATTTTCGTGTTGATATTCCACTTTACGATGGAAGTGCCGATGTAGAAAAATTGGATGATTGGATTGAACGTCTAGAGATATATTTTTCTTTCTTTGAATATGGTTCAAAGGAAAAGATTTCTTTCGCGGAATTGAAGCTACAAAAGCATGCTCTAACCTGGTGGAAAGATTATCAAAGACAAAACCTAGGTAAGGGAGTATTATCGTGGAAAAGATTCAAGGCAGTCGTAAGGAAACAGTTTTATCCGGTTGGCTACCTTGAGGAGAGATGGTTCAAGTGGTACAAATTGAAGCAGACTTACAACCAAACAGTACAAGAATATAATTCGGAATTTCAGAATCAAGCTATGATTTTGGATTTATACTTGGGAGATTATGTTATGTATATGAAATATATTTCTGGGTTCCATGAGTATATACAGAAGGAGTTGAAGATGTTTTCGGTGGATACTATCTCCGAAGCAAGTATAAAAGCTAATGCCATTGAGGGAAGGCTTAAGAAATCTGATTCAAAGGGAAATACTAAGGTGAAATATGTAGGTACCACTGTGAAAGGAGGTGAAAGTAGCAAAGAAGAAGGGAAGTCTAATGACAAGGAAGGTTTGTCTTGCACCCATTGCAAGCAAACAAGTCACGTTTTCAACAAGTGTTGGGTTAAGAACCCTCATCTAAAACCTAAAGGGTTGCAGAGAAAAGAAGCCAAGAAGGCAGCACTAGTCACTCAAACTCCAAAAGAAGTCCATGGACTAACGGAACCCGGTTCAAAGCTTTCTCTTATGACAGGGGCAAAAGAAAGACCTTCAAAAGATGATCTTACGGAGCGACTCTTCACAGTGAAGATGTAAGTAAAAACATCACTAGTTGATGCTTTATTGACCCGGGAAGTCAGAAGAATTTACTTTCAAATTCTTTGGTGCAGAAGTTAGGATTGAAGACTAACAAAGATCCAAAACCATACCCTTTAGGATGGCTTCAAAAGGAATGAGTCTTACAAGTTTCACAGCAGTGCACGTTCAAATTTGCTCTAGATGAGTCATATATTGATGAAGTTACATGCGATGTAGTTCCTTACCTATGGATGTCTTCCAGGTAGTACTAGGTAGTCCTTACCTATGGGGTAGAGATGCAACTCTACATAGAAGGGAACAAAAGTATACCTTTACCAAAGATGGGGAAAGTTTTGTGATTCGAGATATAGATTCTCCTCTTGAGGGAGCAAGCTTAATCAAAGCCACTCAGGCTAAACGGTTCGTGAATGCTAGCACAAAGTTCATTCTCCTTGTGATACGTTCTCTTGAAGAGGAGCCGAGTAGAGTATATTTAGCAGCCTTGACTGCTCAACAAGAAGGCGACCTAGAAAGGTTGAAGTTGAAATACAAGGATTTATTTTCTGATGTCACAGGATTACCTCCAAAAAGGAGTGTCGAGCATGAAATCATGTTGACCGAGGAGAGTTCTATGCTATGTAGGTCTTTAACGCACGACCGTCGAGGAATATGATGAGAAATAAGTCTAAGAACTCCTAGAATTAGGAATGATAGTTCCAAGTGCTTCACCATGTGGATCAGCGGTATTGTTGGTACCAAAGAAAGATTGAGGCTTGCGTATGTGTATTGATTATAGAGCATAGAACAATATTACTATCAAGAATCGTTATCCTCTACTTAGGATAGACGACATGATGGATCAATTGGAAAAAGCTCGAGTTTTTACAAAGTTGGATTCCAAATTCGGATATCACCAGATGAGAATCCGAGAAGGTGATACATTGAAAACTGCTTTCAAAACCAAACAAGGCTTGTTCGAATAGTTGGTGATGCCTTTTGGTTTGTGTAATCCTTCAGCGATGTTTATGCGTTTGATGAATGATTTGTTACGACCTTTTATAGCAGATTTTGTGATTGTTTATTTGGATGATATCCTTATATACAGCAGAACTTGGGAAGAGCATCTCGTTCACGTTGAGAAGGTGTTTCAAGTGTTACATGAAGGCCAGCTGAAGTTGAACGTAAAGAAGTGTGAGTTTGGAAAGGAGGAGTTGGTGTACCTTGGATTCATTGTTGGTGGTGGACAACAGAAGATTGATCCAAGGAAGGTTGAAGTGATCACTAAGTGTCCTAGACCTAGTACCGTAACTGAAATCAGAAGTTTCTTAGGGGCTTGTATCTACTTGCGTAAGTTTATACGGCATTTTTCAAATATTGCAGGATCATTTCATGGTTTGGCGGGAGCTAAGAAAAAGTTTGAATGGAAGCAAACCCATGAAGACGCTTTTCAGTTACTAAATAGAAATATATCAGAAGCACCAGTATTAGCATTGCCTAACTTACAACTGTTGATGGTGGTTTTTAGCTTAGGGTTAAAATCGTAAAACCTTAGCCAGACAGTGACGTCACACTTGAGTAATAATGTCGCCACTAGCACATTTATTGAACCATTCAACATGTCTGCGTAAAATTATCTGGCTACCCTTTTTAAGTGCCATGCTCCACGACAGAGCCCTCGGTACTGACTGGCATCATCTCTGCACATGCCAGCCGCGCATGCTAGCCAAACGTGCCAATCACGCGTGCCACATATTTTAAACTAGAGTTTCGACACGCTAAACCCTAATAGCCATATCTCCGCGCCAAAGGCATGCCATGCCAGCCACATCCGCGCTAAAGGTATGCCAACCATGCCATCCGCACCACCGTGCCAATGGCATGCCATGCCAGACACATCTCCGCGCCAAAGGGATGCCAACCATGCCAGCCGCACCACCGTGCCAATGATATGCCATGCCAGCCACAGCTTCGCGCCAAAGGCATGCCAACCATGCAAGACCACCACCGTGCCAATGACATGCCATGCCAGCCACATATCCGCGCCAAAGGCATGCCAACCATGCCATCCGCACCACTGTGCCAATGGCATGCCATGCCAGCCACATCTCCGTGCCAAAGGCAAGGCAATCATGCCAGCCGCACCACCGTGCCAATGGCATGCCATGCCAGCCACATCTCTGCGCCAAAGGCATGCCAACCATGCCAGCCGCACCACCGTTCCAATGGAATGCCATGCTAGACGAATCTCCACGCCAAAGGCATGCCAGCCGCACCACCGTGCCAATGGCATGCCATGCCTGCCACATCTCCGCGCTAAAGGCATACCAACCATGCCAGCCGCACCATAGTGCCAATGGCATGCCATGCTAGCCACACCTCTGCACAAAAGCCATGCCGTCCATGCCGCTGGCTGCCAAACGAATGGTTGCAACAATCAACGGCCACCCTTCTTTCTGAGATGCAAATCTCAGCCGTCCAAGTTCGCCACCAAACGCGTGGCAAATTTTGGCCCAATGCCAAGCCCTAATTTTGGCCGCGCCTAAACTATGCCAAAACCCTAATTTTGGTCGCGCCTAAAACTATGCCAAAATCCTAGCTTGGCCGCGCCTAAACCATGCCAAAGCCACGCCGGCAATGCCTCCATGCCGCTGGCTGCCAAACGAAGGGTTGCAACAATCAACGACCACCCTTCCTTCTGAGATGCAAATCTCAGCCGTCCAAGTTCGCCACCAAACACTTGGCAACTTTTGGCCCAATGCCAAGCCCTAATTTTGGCCGCACATAAACTATGCCAAAACCCTAATTTTGGCCGCGCCTAAAACTATGACAAAATCCTAGCTTGGCCGCGCCTAAACCACGCCAAATCCATGTCGGCCTGCCTACATGCCGATGGCTGCCAAATGAAGGGTTGCAACAATCAACGGCCACCCTTCCTTCTGAGATGCAAATCTCAGCCGTCCAAGTTCGCCACCAAGCGCGTGGCAACTTTTGGCCCAATGCCAACCCCTAATATTGGCCGCGCCTAAACTATGCCAAAACCCTAATTTTGGTCGCGCCTAAAACTATGCCAAAATCCTAGCTTGGTCGCGCCTA